>NW_026694129.1:0-10156 GCF_021218885.2 Marmota monax | reverse complement strand
ATTTTTTTCTTTTCCTAGAGATATCTTGGTTATTTAAGACAGTTTGAAATCAATATATTTAAATACCATTTCATTATATTAAAGTAAAATGATGTCATTAAATGTTTTCATATCCATGTTCAATGCTACTTTTCTAATTAGTTTACAGTGCTTTCCAGTTTACATTATATTTAGTATGTAGGAAAGTTTTTGTTCCTATTCAAATTGTAAAACTAAAACCTGAACTTTGATTATGAAAACTGAGAAAAAGTTTGCAATGCAGCATGATGTTAAAGACAGGAATCCAATAATCTCCCTAACTGAAACGCACAGATTAAAAACGTGTCTATGGACAGTACAGGATTGAAAATCTTCATAGTTAAAGAAAGATGAATATGTTTTGCATACAATGTCTGACAGTTCAGTAACTTGAAAATATAATCTCCTAGTAAAACAAAATAACATTAGATTAGGAAAACCCTACTTCTAAATTAATATCTGCACTTTAGCATCTGTATAGGCTAAGTATAAGTTCCCATATTTTGAACACTAGAGGGAGTGTATAAAAGAACAAACCAAAGCCAAACATAGATATCACCTCCTTTCTCAGAGTTTTGTACAACGTTCCGTCTCACCAAAGTGATTGCTTATTTCTTCTATCTTTTTTTTCAATTTAAACAATATTCCATATCCCCTTTATATGCTATTTTCCAGTTAATACAAAATTTGAAAAGACTAGTGGCAATGAAGACACACATTATGTAAGCCAAAAAAAAGGAAATGCTGTAAAATATGATATACTCTTTCTTCACTTTAGTTTATATATTCTATGAGAAGAAAACATATCTGATTTAAAAGATATCATTCTAAGTGTTTCAAATAGTTTGCCATCCCTGTGCCTAAAAGATAAAATGGTTACTCTCAAATAAGAACCAGCCTTTTTCTGATGGTGAAAACCTGAGAACCCAGGCCAAATTCAGTTTATGTAGAAAAACCATCTCCAGAATTTCCATATAGGAGGGACAACTTGGAAGCACTTGATAGGAAATTAAAAGGGTGAAGAGTTGATGAGTTGATACTTTTTAAAACTCAGAACTTTGTCTGACACATAGTAAGTATTCACTATATTATCTCTTGCTTAAAGATCCTTTGGTCATTTCAAAAGATAATATTATAAGCAACTCAGTGAGACCCTGTCTCTAAATAAAATACAAAATAGGGCTGGGGATATGGTTCAGTGGATGAGTGTCCCTGGTTTCAATCCCCAGTATCAAATATATATATACCTATTCTGTAAAACTCAACTCTATATATGGTTGAGTTTTACAGAATAGGTATATCAAGAGTAATACATTATGCCATCAAAGGCGGGTTAACACAAGCTCCCTCCAGCCAACGCACACATCCCTCCAATATGTAATAGACAAGAGCCCACATGAAATGCATTTAATAAATATCTATTATATGATAATTCTGTGCAAATTGTGACTATGCGATGGAAAGTAAAAGGTGATAGCTTTGATCTTAAGATATTTTAGAGCATAAGTTTTGAGTTGGAAAAGATCCAGTTATTTATTAGTTTCACTTAATGAGCATCCACTGCATGTAAGCCACTGTTCTACAAACTTTGGATACACAAAGAAACAAAACAGAGGACATCAACATCTAGGAGATGGCATTCTAGAAGAGGGAAACAAACAATAATTCATATGTGAAATAAGTTGTTCAGTGTGTCAAAAGCTGATTAGTACTAAGAAAAGAGAAAATGTAAAACAAGAGCTATAACTACATACATTGTTACCAGAATAGGCCTCAGTGAGGTGACCATTGAGCAAAATTTGAATGAGGTTAAAGAGTTATCTCAAGAGCATCTTAGGCATGAAAATGCACATAGCACATTTATTCATAAAGCAGCAAGATTACCATTAGGAACACTGGAGATCCGAATCCAGTTTTGGATACTGTGAGGTGAAGATGCCTCTTAGGCGTCCGAGTAGAGATAAAGAATAAAATATTGGCTATACAAGTTCAGATAAAACGTCTGGGCTGAATATACAGATTTCAGAGTCATAGACTTAGTGGTGGAATTTATACACAAGACCAAATAAAAGGACCAAGAAAACAAGTGTAATTAAAAAAAAAAAAAGATTTAAAAAATTGGGATAAGATATCCCAGAGGAAGAGTAAGTAAAGACATCAGAGAAAGAAAAATCAGTGAGGTGAGATAGTCTGCAAATTCTTCAAGACAAGTGAAGAAAGATTAATAAAAAAGACTATCAAATGCTACCAATAGGTGACTTAATATTAGAAGTGAGAACCATTTAATTAAATAACAGAGCCATTGACAACCTAGTAGAGGCAGTTTTGGTACAGTGTTGAGAGTACAGACCTGACTGGAGTGGATTTAGGAAAGAACAGGTGATAACAAGTATATATAATTTCAATTTTTTTGTAAAGGGGAATTAAAAGTATAATGATAATTTTTAGGAGAAGTGGATTCCCTAAAATTTATTTATTTTAGGGGATTTATTATTATCTTTTTCCCTATTTGTATGCTGATAGGAATCATCTATGGAAAGTAAAATATGATGGTATATGAGAGAGAGGAGAAAAAATTTTTTTTTGTACCAGGGATTAAATCCTGCAGGACTTACCCACTAAACCACATCCCCAGCTCTTGTTGTTGTTGTTGTTGTTGTTGTTGTGAAAGGGTCTCACTAAATTGTGTAGGGCCTTACTAATCTGCTGAGGCTGTCTTTGAACTTGAATCCTCCTGTCTCAGCCTCCCAAGCCACTGGGATTACATGCTTGTGCCACACACCCAGAAAGAGAGGAGAATCCTTAATGTTGTTTCCCAGTAGATTAGAAAGAACAGTCTCTCACATACAAGTGGAGTGATTGGTTTCAGCCCCAATCCCCTTAATAAGTATTACTTGGAATTAGATACTGAAGTTCCCATTCCTAATCAGATAATGAAAATGAGACTTAAAATATTGAATTGAAGGTTACATGGTTTGTAACAAGCAGTGAAAAGTTAACAGGCTTTTAAAAAGAAAATGCCCAGAGAACAACTGTGAAGTCAGATAAGCAAATATGAGATAGAGACATAGTGACAATAAACATGGGGAGTATAGATACTAAGTTGGATAAAAAGATGTGATGTAGATTGCCTGTGATGGTCCCTGTGCTCCTCACTGAAGGGAAGACACAGAAAAAGTCAAACAGGTTGGAAGGTTAGATTTGAACATGTGACTTTTCAGGGGGTTACTTTTTTTTTTTTTTTTAAGGAATGGTACAAATTAATAAACTTAAGTGGTATTTTGGTAAAATTTGTAGAAAAGGCAAAGGTAACCCCAACCTGCATGTGCTGCCTTGGGGCCAGAGAAGTCTGCAGATGGCTATGGGAAAGTCTTCCTGAGGCTTAGCTCCCATTATCACTGTCTCCCAGAGTGTGCTTGTCTGAAAGATAGTCTGCAAGTTTGTTATGCAGTTCCCCAGTTCTCTGATATATTTCACTTGTTCATTTAAGTAATGAACCTCACTGAAGTCATACAAGGGAGGAAGGCCATTTTTGTCTATGGCCAGTTTTACAGTTCCAGTACTTCATGTAGTTTGATTGTTTTTCCCAAGTGTTGGGCCCACACATTGCATTCAGCTCCCTTGCCAAACATCACAGTCTGATTTCTTGACATCCTGAAGAAGATTCAGTCACTTGGTTGGTTCTACAGTTTCATTGATTTCTCCAGTGTTCCCCTTCTTCATGTAACTGGTGAAGAAAGTATTTGAGAGAGTTCTTCAAAGCCATTCCATGAGGTAGAAGTAGTAAGCAGGTAGACACAAGAGGCACAGAGCTCCAGGTTAACTGGCCTTGTAGGGCCACAGGAGTGAGCTGTGCGGGGCCTGGGCGACTCAGCAGTGCACTGAGAGGAGCTGCAAAGGGCTGATGCAGGGATGCCAGCCAGCGCTGGGCTCTGTCCAAGCACTGGTGAAGCAGGAAATTGCTGCGACTCTGCAAAAAACCGTCTGTGGCCACTTGACATTTTAGGTAATAGGACAGTGAGTGATCTTTTAAATAGGGGAGTGGCCTGAAGAAAACAGTGATTAAGATTTAGCTGGCAGTGTTGGGGATGAATTGACTAGGGGGAAGCAGAAAGATTAGTGCTAGGTCTATTAAAACATCATCCATGAAATTAATAGCATAGGTATTAGAGAGAGAGTGGTGAGAAAAAGAAGGCAGCCAGTCTGAAATCTACTGCTTAGCAATGATGTAATGCATTTGTTGCATCTTGAACTTTCCCTTTATAGTCTTGACAGCCTTCACCAAATATAACTTCTATTATTATTTGGATAATAGTTCACTACTGAATTGTGAGTTTCAAGATGACAGGGACAACATATGTTTGGCTCACTGTTTTATCTACATAGTAAGCATCCCAAAAGAAATGTTTGAATAGCAAATTATCTATAAAGGTATATCAAAAAAGTGGATAAGGAAACTGAAGAAAGGAGGAATAAAGGAAAAGAGGAAGGAAAGAGAAAAGAGGGAAGACTAAATAGGGGAAAAAGATAAATGATAGGGGAAATGCAGGAGGAGAAAGAGGAAAAACATCAGGATGAATATGTTGCTGCCAGGAATAGGGGAGTTTGAATGGACAAGATTTAAAGCAGGAAATACAGAATTCAACTCCGTCATTTGTCTTTATGTCGGTTCACTTCTTTGTTTCTGCCATCTTGTATTAAAAATAATTATAGTAACCTCAAAGGGTGACTCTGAGGATTAAGTAAGCTAACTCAGAGCAGCACCTGGTACATCTTGAGCACTGAACAGATGTCAACCATGTATGTTATCATTACCACGTTCACCGTATGTCTTCAATAATGGGTGCTGTGCCATAGAGCAGGGACACCATTATAACATCTCCTGTCTCTACAGCAACAGAGGCAGAAGACACATAAAACTAACTCATGGGTGAGCAAAAAGTCTCCCTTCTAGTAAGAGGTGCCACTGACCTCATTCATTAACTGTCAGTGAAAGGAAATAGCTCATTTTGGGCTGTGCCCATTGTCCAGAGTTCCCATTTTTTTCCCCAAATCCTAAAATTCACACATGTACCTTAATTTTTTTTTCAGTTAAATCTTTATTTCCTTGTGAAATTTTCAAATCCCTTGAAAATTTTCAGTTTAATTTTTTACTTTATTGTGAAATGGAATATAAGATAGGGGAAGTGATGAATGAAAATAGGAAGGTATATTTTAAAAGTAGTGGTGAAAATAAGTAAATGTAAATAAAGATAATAAATGGTGTAAATAAAGATAATAAATGGTGTTTTTAAAGATAACACAGATAAGATAACAAAAACGTAAAGTCAAAATGCTTGATGAACGAGCCTAAGGAAAGAAAAAGGTACAGAAAGCAAACATTAAGTAACACAGAATATTTAAGAAGAGCTGAGAGTAGTTCTCAACAAGTGACTTCCCTGACTCCAGGGGTCTGTGTTAGTGTCTAGTGATATTTTGAGTTCTTACACTGCCATCTAGTTGGTAGAGACCACTGAGGTGCTAACCACCCTAACAACCTACAGGAAAGCATTCCACAACAAAGATTCAACTTATGCAAAAAGTCAGCATTGATGAGTTTATGAAACATTGACCTAGAGATTAAAGGTTGAAAAATAAAGAATGGAATAGATTAGATCATAGACCAGATCCAGTCACTCCTATGCTCAAGACCCCACAAAGTCTCTACTTTGAGTCAATATCCTGAGAAGTGTCCCCCATGCCCATCTGATTCATGTATGTTGGCCTCCTTCTTTTCTGCAGACCCATGGGACACTTGACTACTATGGGTCCTCACACTACTGTTCCCTCTCCTTGGACTTTAAGTACTGCTATAGTTCCAAATGGCACACTTCTTCACCACCAAGTTTTTCCTCCAGTGCTGTCATGTTACTCTCTCAACAAGGATTATTCTGGACCACCCTATTTAAAATTGCTCCTCCTCCTCAACTCTGTTTATTCCATTATCATCTTCTATTATTTCAGAGGTCTTGTCATCTTCTAATATATGGATATGATTTGGCATTTATTACACTGACCTATCTTCATGCCCTCCCCACTGACTGTGTAATTCTCATGAATTTTGTTTGTTTTGTTCACCACTAAATCCCCAGCAACTAGAATACTGCCTAACATAGAGTAGGTCCTAAACAACTATATGTTGAAAAATTGAATAAAGGAGCTCAAGACAAATTAAAATAACGACAATTACCTATGTAGGGCTTACTTGTGCATGAGAACTATACTAACTGATTTATATATAATCATTTAATCCCCAATAATTAGCCTATTCTATAGAAAACCTTATCATTATTGGCATTTTAAAAAGGAAATGAAGGTGAAGAACATTTAATGTGCTAAATATTGCACAGCAGCAATGTTCAATGAAGCAATCTGGCTTCAGAGTTTGAGATCTTACCCTTCTATCTAATTCTATGTTAATGAGCACCTATTGTGCTCAAAATTCTCCTATTGTAAAAAAAAGAAGAAGAAAAAGAAAAAAGAAAAAATAGAATTCTAAACATGTATCAAAAACATCATCTGATGGGGGCAGTGGCACACACCTGTAATCCCAGCAGCTCAGGAGGCTGAAGCAGGAGGATCGCAAGTTCAAAGCCAACCTCAGCAACATTGAGGCACTAAGCAACTCAGTGAGACCCTGTCTCTAAATCAAATACAAAATGTGACTGGGGATGTGGCTCAGTGATTGAGTGTTCCTGAGTTCAATTTCCAGTACCGAAATAAAACAAAACAAAACAAAAAACATCATCTATTCAACAAAGAGATAATCACACATTATTACATATGTAATTAAATAGAAATAAAATATCTCTGATATTTGGGTTTTAAAATTATAAAGTTGTCTTCAGTTAGTTACAGTTAAGCTCTAGAGTCACATTATCACACAAATTAAAGGGACTTGATACTTTTTTAATCATTCTATCATAATTTTTCAGATATCACATTAAAATTAACATAAGTATAGACATGTCATACCTGTATAAGATCTGTTGTTGCAAGGAATATAAAACAGTAAGGGTTTAATAATTTTTTTAAAGGAACAATAACTGTTAATTGTTTTCTAATGCATTTTTATTCTTTGTCAATTCTCATTGAGAAAGATTTGCTTCATAAATGTAAGTTGTGGTGTTAGTAGCATGTATGAAAACCACATGATATAATAACAGGATTTTCTAATGTCAAATAACAAAGCAACTTATACACAAACTTGCAGGGCTTGTCTTTACATTTCTAAATGATGATGCATTTACAGGAGTTATTACATATCTTATTAAGCAAAGTTTCAATTCATTAACTCAGAAATCAATTTAAATGGAAGATAAAATAAATGCTCCTATCTTTGCAATCTATTTATAAGGCCTTTACACATTTTTTAAGTCTAAAGCACCCTACCAGAGGTGAAGTTCACCCTAGGAAAGGTGATGTACTTCAACAGCAGGTTCTTTAGCTTCTTCATGTTTGCATCTTTTAGGGTATTCAAAATAATACTTACACATATTAGGAATTCAAAATATAGCTCATTATTCATAAATTAATGTCACATGGGAAAACAAAAAATGGGATGACCTCTGGCATAAGTTTTAAGAGAAAAATACACTTTATTTACAATGAACTCTGGAAACATTTTGTCCTTTTTTGTAGCCACATGCACATTCTGCATTTTTTGGAAAGTACTAAATTGTGTGTGCTTGTAAGTGTGTGTAATTATAATATGCATTTATTCAAATACATTTTTGTCCAACTTAGAGATACATCCATCAGGGTTTTTAAAGAAGAAATCACTGATATGCCAATCAGTTGCTCCTTAGAATAAAACCATCAGATTATAGCCATCTGCATTTCTTTATTTCATTTTCATATATCCAGGATTTGTAATCCTGAAAATTATGAAGCTAAACCTCAAGCAATCTCTAATTTTTTAAAAGGTGGGGGTGGTTATGGCAAGCAATCACTTGTTTTTTCTCTTCACTTAGAGTCATATCTTCCTACCCAGTATTCTCTGGACATGTGGCAAAACTGATGTTTGTATGAGCTTTTGTTCCAAGAGAAACATTCCCTGATTCTCTCAATTTTTTTTACAGCCATTAGATACAGGGGAAAAATTAAAAACCACTGAAGTTAGAAGGCAATTCATTTGAACAATGTTTTTAAACTAAAAATTTTCCAACAAATCGCCATGTAGTTTGAAATCTTAGACTAAGGTTTGGTATTATGAAAGAGCAAATATACACCCATATGTTACCTTTCATTGTGGTACTATGGAAGAGACCCTGTTATAAACCATCAAGTTTGGTTTGCTTTTTCCAGATAAGCCTGGCATATGTTACCTGCATTGTAACTGAGTCATTGGACACAGGTGTCCAATTAATTCACTTCAAACATTCTGGAAGTAACCATTTACCTCAAACATGAACTGAAGTAACACTTGCAAAGTTTAAGAAAGAGTAACAAAGATCATCAGTACAAGTTATGTCCTACAATATTAATATTTCTTGCCTGAAAGTTGGGACTGGAAATTTAATTCCTTTGGAATCTTCATGTCATTCCATTCTCAGAAAGAAAACTAGCTTCTGCCAAATAAGGCAATATTTGTCCTGAGTTGATAGGCCACCGAGTGAGGGTACTTTGAATTGAGCATTAGTTAGCTATTATTTTTTCATTTCAGTTAATGTTACTTTCTGGCTCTTGTTTAGAGCTGAAGCACTGCTGACTTTGGATTTCCAGATCCTACGGGAAACCTCAATTTAGAGCAGTTCTTCCTAATGACCTGACTTTCAATGTAATGAGATCATTTCTGTTAATTTTACACTAGAACAGAAACAAACAGGATTGTAGAATAAGATATTTCATGCACCACTTATATGTGGAGGGATATTTATATGTGGCTTACAATTGATAGCACAATACAAAACTATTTATAAAATATACATAATATCATTAGCCTATTTAATAATGTTGCATGTGGTTAAGAATTCAAAAGTTTCTCTAATTCATCAATCATATTAAAAAGAAAAACCACCATCAAATCCCAACCATGCTGACAGCTCCTGCTTTCAAGGGCAATTTGATAACAACAAAAGATAATAAATCTCAAATTATTTGTTATACCTTTATTTTATTTATTGATTTTTATGTGGTGCTGAGGATCAAACCCAGGACATGTGCTAGGCAAACGCTCTATTGCTGAGCCACAACCCCAGTCCCAAAATTATTTTTATTCATTGAAAACACCTATGTACAATGCTAGGTATCAACAAATACTCATGTTGTTCCTTTATGTTCTCAGCCATACTATTCAAAAGCTATGCAATATTCTCATCAACATTTTTGTTGAAGACAAAACAGGTTAAAGGCAATTCACTGCCCCATCTACTTATTTGAAAAATGCAAACTGGAAATTCTTATTTATTCACTACTAATTTTACGTCAATGCTGGTGCTGAAATTTAAGTGCATCCCCAAAAATGATAGTTATAATGAAGACAATAAATTATACAGCAAGCCTTAAAGTAAATGGATTATTAGCTTCACTCTGAATTTAGGAAACATTGTCCACACATATACTGCTGTTGGGAATAAATATGGTGAACACGGTCTAGAAGAGATTTTGGCAATATGGATCGAAAACTGCTAAGCTTTATATCCTTGGCTTCTAAGAAAATGTAAAAACAACAACAATATACAAAAAAAAAAAAACAAAAAACAATAGATCTTACAGTGAAATGCCCAGGCTCCGACAATAAAATATCTGATATTGAAGCCTCATTTTTTTCACTTAAAAGTAAATGACCTTGAGCTAGTGTCTTAACATTCCAGGCCTTATTTTGCTTATCTGTAAAATGGGAGAAAACAGTAACTTTTTCATATACTTTGATTAAATGACCTAATATGAATAAACTCACTTAAAAGAGTACACATAAAAAAGTGCAACTTATCTTTATATCTATGTTTATTGCCAATGCTATTTTTTTCTAATGACATTCAATAACCACAAAAATCGTAATAATTAGAATACCCACATTAAGGGAAGTATGAAGTAACTAATGGCTAATCTATAATGGTTAAGATCTAATATTATTCAGGAAAATAAAAAATACCAC
>NW_026694128.1:0-12998 GCF_021218885.2 Marmota monax | reverse complement strand
GGACATAGATAAGCTACTTCTGCATTCCTAACAACAGGGTAAGAGGTAACACATTCGCTGTTTTAAGATGCTAAATTTTTTGTAGCAAAATGTAACAGACACAATAGAAAAAAAAAACCCTGTTGAATTCAGATATGCCCTTTGAATATTTATTCAAAAATAAGAATGATTAAAGAATAATTTTACCCATTGTATTTTTTAATATAGCCTGCTGTAGCTGTATTCAAAGATCTGGCTGTGTCCTTGGCTTCCTCTTTATATCTTTCATGATTTAAGCTAATGGTATTATTTAAATAAAAGGCGTCACCCAAAATCTCTGATGTTGAGACAATGCAGGAAAGTTTAGAGGTGAAATGATTTGGTTCTGAGAGCTTTAATCTAATTAGTCCCTGAATCCACTGATATGGGATAACTGAGTGGTAACTGTAGGCAGGTGGGGAGTGGCTGGAGGAGGTGGGCCACTGGAGGCAAGCCTTTGGATTTACATTTTGTCCTTGGTGGTCAAAGCTGTAAGACTCTCTGCTTCCTATTGTCATTCCCCAAGCTGCATTCCACTTCCATACCCTTCTGCCATGACATTCTGTCTCACCTTGTGCCCAGAGCAATGAAAGCAAAAATCTAGGGACTGATATCTCTGAAACTATGAGGGCCAAATAAATGTATTTTTTTCTCCTAAAATTTTGTCAGGTCTTTGGATCACAGCAATAAAAAATCTGACTAAAATAACTAGAAAAAGAGAAAAATATAGAGATATAGATTTTGATAGAGTTTCATCTGTATATCCCCACCCAACACACACACACACACACACACACACACATGTTGTGCTAGATTGACTGAAAGTTAGGGACTTGGTTTGTGTTCCTCAAAGTCACTAAACAATCAAGGCCATTAACAAGGCACCCAGACACCTCACATGCTGTCAGTGTGCCAGAGAAAAAGCAGAGCTCCATGAGTCTTACACAAGGAATGAAACATTCTGACCCAGAAGTTGCACATATCTGAAAATAACTCATTGATTTGAAGTAGCAGTAGTGATTTCACTCAACCAAAATAGAGACAGGATTTACAGTTTTGTCTTAAAACAGAAGAAGATTAGAACTGAAAGTATTCGGTAACACTGTTATTGGCTTTCACATTGTGGAAAGTTTCTTGATATTTTCTCATCCAGAATCTTTGTTTTTAATTTTTCAATTTTAATCTGCATGGAGGAAATTTGCCAGACCATTTTTTTAATACTGTTAAACACTGATTGAAATTAATAGAAAAACTATGGCACATTGAGTTGAACCAAAACTTCAGACAGTGTTTTATACCAGTAAGATGATTAATCATTAAAGAAAATAGCTTACCAGGTCTTCTAATATACAACATTTTTCACCTTTTCTTTATTTTTTTTTCCTTCAGTGGTTATCAAATAAAATGTGTGGTAGGATATTATCCAGGTAATCTATATCTTATACTCTATCACACTGAAACTATGTAGATTTCCTTATTACTTATCACTGATTTTTTAATTGGCAATTCTTTAGTTTATCATACTGTAGTGTACTTGAAAAGCCACCTATGTATTTTTGTAGTTAATTAATTAATTAACTCAACAAACAGGTATTGAGCTTTTTAAAATTAGTAGCATTTGTTTAGGGATAAAAGACATAGCACTGAAAAACTTCCAAAGTTCCTTACCCTCACAGTGCACTTGATCCTGAGGGGGGCAGATAGTAAACTGATGGAAAAATAAAGCATGTGTGTTGTAAGGTGGTGATGAATCCTGTAAACTAAAAATAAATACAGAAGAGTATTGGTAGTGATGAAGGTATTATTTCAAATATATGCTCTAGAAGATTTCAATTATATGCCCACCTTTAAGCAAATACCTGAAAAAAATGAAAAAAATGGGTATAAGAAGAAAAAGAATTTCAAGCTGAGAGAATAGGGATTGCAAAGACCCTGTGATAAGAAAATATTCAAGGCATTATTGGCAATGTAAAGAAGTTTGGATAAGAAATGAAGTCACACGTAGAGACCAAATCTCCTGCCAGACTCCTTATTTTACCTCACTTGACCCTTGTCCTCCACAGCAATCAAATGAAGTATATTTTATTAATTAGGATGAGTTTCTTGATCAGCACAAATGGCTTATTTCACTTAGCATGATAGTCTCCAGTTCCATTCATTTATTCTTTCGGTAGTTACCTTTCTCACATTTCCATTGTGAGATATATGATATGTCAGGAACTGCATGGGGGCAAACTATTTAGTGAAAGAATAGCCTGAGGAAATAATGATCTTTGTTCTTGAGATTTGCAGAACTCAAAAAATCTAATGACTAAATCATTAGTGTCATGTGTCATTTGGCCAGAAACTCCATCTGAGAGATAGTGTTCACAATTATGTGATCACCCATCTCCTATGTATACTATTTCTAAATCAGCTTTCTAGCAAGATGGCTCTTTTAGGATGATGCACCTTCCAGTCAGCTAGCTCATGTAATAATTTTTTATCTTTCACCCATGCCTCTTGACTAATTGGCTTCTATCACATGATGGGAGACTGAAATTGCATGGTAACAGAAAGAGTGGGTCAGGTTGAGAATAGAAGTAATTAAATATGAGAGATAGATAGTCAGTGTCCTGTTTACACAGTAAATCAAGTCTTATAGTATTACCTTTATATTTCCTCACATAGAAACTCTTTAAAGGATATTGAACAATCTGACATGTTTACATTTATTAAAATTGAAAGTAATGATACGGCCATAGCATGAGACTAGATAATAAGGATAAGATGTTAACTTGAACACATGGGCGGAATCAATGGAAGTGATGTGAAGTTGAAAGATGGGTTGTGGAATGTGAGAAACAAGAAGGGTCATGAAAGATTTCAACATTTTTCCCTAACTTGCTGCAAGGAATTGTAATCACTGAAGGGACTATAAGAATAGGTGTGAAAAAAGGAGAATTTGAATTTAAATTTAAGAGTCTATTAAGATATATGCATGCAGATATTTAAAGCAGTTGAATAAATACACAGGAACAACTGAGAGGCACAGTCAGAGACACATTGGAAGTCATCAGGGTAAGTACTTTTTAAGACATGAGAGTACATATCATGAAAGACAAAATGAGACTGGCTTATTTCACTTAGCATGATAGTCTCCAGTACTATCCATTTGCCAGCAAATGCTAAGTGAAGTAAGCCAGTCTCCAAAAACCAACAGCCAAATGTTCTTTCTGATATGTGGGGGCCAACACACATGAAAGTGGAAGGTAGGGGGAGAATAGAAGTTCACTGGATTACACAAAGGGGAATGAAAGGAAGGGACAGGTGATAAAATTAGGAAAGACAATAGAATTAATTGGGGATAACTTCCCTATATTCATAGGAAACTCCACTCTAGTGAAATTCCACATCATGTACAACCCCAAGAATAGAATCCTGATTAAAATAAGTTATATTCTATGTATGTCAAAATATACTCTACTTCATGTATATCTAACACTAACAAATAAAAAAGAAAGTTTTAGAAAAGAGTAGATGGGTTATAGTTATAGTTAGAAAACAATGTTAAATTCTAGAAAATTCAAAATTAAAAAAATTATGTAGAATTAGCAAAAGGCCCTAAGGAAGAATGTTTAATGAACTAAGAATAAAATAAGAACAGTGGAATGTCTCTTAGTCATTTGAAAAAAAAAATACTCAAGTAATCAATTTTGTTAATTGCTGCTGACCAAGTAAAATGAAGACAGAAAATGGGCAATTACATTTAAAAATGTTAAGATCATTGGTAACCTTGACAAGAACAGTTTTGATGAAGGGTAACCAGTCCAGTCCAAGTAGTTGATAAAAAAAAAAAAAACTGAAGAAAGGAATTGGAACTGGAGGAGTAATGTAATAGTTATGAAGTATTGAATCCAAAAAAAAGATTTAAGGTGAGAAAAATGATGTATTTGTAGGCTGACTGGACAAACTCTTCAATAGGTGAAAAAGGATAGTCTATTGCAAAAATGAATATAATATATGAAGCAGTAATAATAAAAAGAAGAAAAATATTGTGAGATATGCAATTGGAGAATAGAGTGGCATTGTGAACTTGGAGTTGTAAGGTCAACAGGTGAAAGATCAAGAGAAATTTGAAGTCTGAAAACAGATGAGAAGGCATAAAATATTAACGTGCATTGGTAGACTAAAAAATACAGAATTGTTGCTGATCTTCATTTAGGACAACTTGAAATAATTGTTAATAAATTTTAGGTGAGGGATATAAGCATGTTTGTGAGCATGCTTTTGTTTATTTTTTTGATTTTTGTTTTGCTTATCTCAATTCAGGCACATTATACATTAAGGATTTACATGCAGGTATCAAATAGGAAGAAGTCATGAATTAAGTAGGTTAAGGTTTTACCAGCAAATGTGTGATAAAATTAGAACATGGCAACCGAGTTGAGAATATATCAAAGGTAGTGATTTAATCCTAGACTGTGAGATTTCAGTTGGGTAAACAATAGTAAAGAGTTTCTTTAATAAATGCATTTTTTTTAGTTTAAGGCAGTGAAATAAACACCAGAGGCAGGATTATAACAGGAGTAAATGGTAGAGTGAGAAAGGTATTGTTAGAGAATAGGATGCTTGCAGTGAAGATGGTAAAATCACACATGTATCATATGTGTATTGTATACCTAGCAAGTGGCTGAGAGAGAACAGAGGACAAGACATATCATGATGGATGTTATTTACAAATGAGGTAATGAGGATAATGAGATAATCCTGATATACGATTTCTTTCCTTATCTGAAGATTTCGTTTAATAATAGCATTATGACATCTTGACCATTGAGTAGATTATAATGACTGGGACATGGACCTGAGTGACATGGTACATCTCCTAAGTCTCTCTCTGTGTAACTTTTCTCAGTGGTAAAACTGAGTTAAGATAATACCTAACCCAGAGGTTTAGGGTGAGAAGTGGAATAGATAATGCCATTGTTTGGTAGTTGTAAACCTCCAGGTAAATATTAATTATTTTAACATCCTTGTGATTTTTAGGTTCAGATTATATAGCCCATACTTTGTGAAAGTGAGATATCTCTACAATGATATGAAGACAATGGGTGACATTTTAAATTCTGAAATCCAAGGTCCTTCTAATAATAATAATTTAGGATTTCTTTTGAAAAAAAAAATTCTTCCCTATGCTGTAGGAAATTCTAGGAAAAACTTCAATTGCAAAAATAATAAAAGTTGGGTTTAGGGGTAAAAAATGTTAGCCACAAAGCAAAGAATAAAAGGAGTCTTTGGTGGGGAGGGATATAAGACAAATGTCAATCATTTTCTGAGAACTTCTTTGCTGTGCTTGTGATAAGAAATAACAAGCCAGAGCCACTAAATCATTTCTACGTGGATTTCTATACTACTTAATATAATAATATATCAAAATTTGATAGTGGATAATTTTATATAATTCTTTCTCTAGAAAAAACTTAATGTTTCTAAAATAAATATTCTGCTGTCTTTATAAAAATCAAAGTCTTCTCAGTTATATTAAAGGTTAGCACTAGAGTTAACATGTTTCAGGACCCTAAATATCATAGTAGGAAGCAAGGTCTCCTAGTTCTAAAAATATATTTGTGCATTTGAATTTTGGTAAACAATAATTTACATTTTTATATAGTAAATGTAAACATGTATTAAGTTGATATATAAATTAACAGCATGTAAGAAATTTTCTTCAATATTTGCCTATGGGTCCCAGAACTTAAGCCCATGATTGACATGGAAAACATGTAGAGTTTACTATTGCCCTTTCTATTAATTGAAAAGTTTGAATTGTCCCTTAAAATATATTCTATCTTCCCAAAGGGAAAAAAAATTGTAATAATGAGAACTTTCCTCATATGGAATCCCAATCCTCCAGCATATTTTATATTTAATGAAAAGGAAGAATATGATTAATTTTAATTATTGTGAGCAGCAAAGTTATGGATGATTCCTAAGGCAAATGGTGTTCTAATCAAACTGGAATCATCATATTAAATCTAATACCCAAGAAACAAGGGAGCTTTCAACACAGTTTGAGGAGCACTAAGTAGCTTTTGACAGTAACTCCAGGTTTGATTTTATAAAGCATACAAATAAATCAAGTCCTAAACTCTTTCCATGGAAAAACATATCCTTTGAGCTTATTAGCATAGGTAAATATCAAAGGAATGGATTCTTTTAAACATCTAAGGAAAATGGGAGCCTAGACATCTCAAAAGGTTTTCATCTGTTACCACTGATGTGTGTGTGTGTACATATATATAGTTCATTAGCTAGTATATGTATATATAAAAGTTATTTTATTTTTCATATTTAACTAATATATATATATATATATATATATATATATATATATATATATATATACACACACACACACACACACACACACACACACACACATATGTGTGTGCATGTAATTTGGGAACATTTTTCATTTCTGTTCATAGATGAGGTGACACTATTATTTCCATTTCTTAGAGAATAAAATACACTTCTACCTTCACCTACATTGTATATTTTCTTGCTAAAGACAAATTTCAAACTTTTAATCAACACATTTAGCTAGAATGAACAAATGGATGTCATTTTCACAATAATAATGTTGTTATTCATATCTTTCTAATAATTGGTAGCCAAAGAAATACCCAGACTCCTACTTTACCCATATTATAATTAATCATTATGTTTTACTTATGTTTTAAATGGTGCTGAAAGGAACATAATAATGAGAAAAGACTCCTTGGATTTCTCAACCTCATTCATAATCCTATTTCCAGAAGCAACAACTGTCCACTACTAGCATTAAATTTGTATGTTTAAATAATTTGCATTATTCTTAACCTCTCATTGCCATTTGAGGGCATATATTATGTCCTGCCATGATAGTTCATGAGCGAGCCATACCACTACTATCACCTTCCACTATCATTCCCTAGTGGATTTGAATCATAATCTTTGATTAAATCAGTGGTATTTACATTTGGTAATTAAGAATATGTGTTTATTTTTAAGTCAACTGGTGCACTGAGGTAAAAATTTCTTCTTTTCTGTGTTCTTAAAATTATTAGTATATAATTCCATATACTCCAGTTAGCAGTTCATTCCCAGAACTGCCTTCTGGTCTCTTTTATTTTATTTTTCATATTTAACTAATTTTTTCATAGTCTGATGCAGAGGTTGTGCCTAAAATCGGAGTTGGATTAACTCTTTTCAAAAATTACTGACCTTGGCTCTTATTTTATCTGTTTCTTCATCAACTACTTTCTTAATAGGATTCATAATGTAGATACATTTTTGAGATAGTATGTGTCTGGAAATGTATTTATATGACCCTCATCCTTGACTCACAGTTTGGATGTTGTATAGTAGTTTTCTAGCATGTAATTGTGATGCAGATAAATCAGATGCTTAACTCTTTTTTTTAGACTTTTCAAAGATTTCTCTTTTGAAGTTTTAGAACTTTATTTCAGTGTGTTTTGTAATTGGAACTTCATGTTGATATAGTCTAGCATGAAATGTTTTCACTTAGTGTGCAGAGATTATTTTTTTGGAGTTTTGAAAATTTATATGTTTAATTTTTTCAGAAAGCATTTGTTGGATGTGGAATCATCTGAGTTGTTCCATTATGTTACCTGACCTTTCTTTCAATGAAAACATGAGGTTTAAACTTGCGTGAGGAAAACTTACAGTTCACCAGTAAAGTCTCATTGCAACTGAAGAAGCACAGGAAAAAAAATGCTGTGCTTAAGTGAGAAATAGGAAAAGGTCTCTGGTCAGGAATATTGGTCAGACCAATACAGAGGATGCCAATATGGAAGAAGACTTAAGAAACTTTCTCTTGACTAATCCCACTAAGAAAAAGGAAGTATTACTGCCCTTAAAACTATGATAAAAATGCTGACACACACACACACACAATCCTGAGGGCCTGGTACACATATCCTGATTCAGAGCAAGTCTGAAACAGAGAAAATGGAGAAATTCCAATAAATCTAAAAAGTACACAATAAAAAACAATGACCTTGTATCACTGGGGAAGACAAGATCATAGAAAGAGAACTCATTCTCCACTTTGCTGTAGGGATTATGAAGGCTCATGTTTTTTAGTAGAATATTAAAAATGAAAATCCAGACAGGCAGGCCCAAGAAAGCCCCAACAATGCCCACAGAGCCTGTTTGGGTCTGAGCTGCATCTTTGAACACATTGCCCAACACCACCACCCACTCCCCTCCATGGGACCTGACACTCCCTCACTGAAAGCAGCCGCCTATATCTTGAGACACCTTTCTCACCATCTTTAATTGTGGCAACTCACAGCTTTGAACCCTGGCTGCGCAGGAGATGTGTTGGAACACTGCAGAAGCTCTATACCCCTAAGGCATAGTGGATCCTTAGTGTTAGAAGAAAAGACACAAGGTTAAGGGGTAAAAACAAGGGTAAAGGGTGCCCCAAACAAATCACGATCCTACATTATTAGAATCCATGGCTAGCACAACAGAAGAAATTACAGAGAATTATATACATCTATATATAATTAAAATGTTCTGTGAATTAAAGAATGATATGAGAGAATAAATACTTGCAGCAAAAGATCACTTTAATAAAGATTTACATGAGCAAATACAGGAAGCAAAAGATGACATTAATAAGGAGATGGAGGTTCTGGGAAAAAAAACAGAAACAATTGAAATGAAATAAACAATAAAACAAATTAAAAGCTCAATAGAAAGCATCACCAACATATTAGACCACTTGGAAGACAGGATCTCAGACAAGGGTCCTGTGCAGCAAAATTAAGCTTAGATTTTATGATGAAACAAAAACTTTTCATGATAAACAAAAGTTAAAAGAATTTGCAGCTAGAAAGCCTGCACTACAGAACATCCTCAGCAAAATATTTCATGAGAAGGAAATGAAAAACAATAGTAAAAATCAGCAAAGGGAGGTAGTCCACTAAAGGAAAAACTAATCAAAGGAGAAATCAAGTCAATTAAATAACAAAAATAAACAAAAATGTTTGGGAATACAAATCAAATCTCAATAATAATCCTGAATTTTAATGACCTAAACTCACCAGTCAAAAGACATACAGAGTGGCAGATTGAATTAATAAAAGGAAAATGAAAATATCCTGCCTCCAAGAGAATCATCACTTATAGGAAATGACATCTACAGATTGAAGGTGAAATGTTGGGGAAAAAACCTACCATTCACATGAATTGCAGGAACAAGCAGGGGTTTCCATCCTCATATCAAATAAAGTAGATGACTCCAAGCCAAAGTTAATCAAAAGGGATAAAGTAGAACATTTCATACTGCTAAATGGAAACATACATCAAGAAGACATAACAATTATAAATATATATGCCCCAAACAATGAAGCATATATGTTCATCAAACAAACTCTTCTCAAGTTCAAGAGTCAAATAGAATACAATGCAAAAGTTCTGTGTGAATTTAACACTCCTCTTTCACCATTGGATAGATTTTTCAAAGAAAAGCTGAACAAAAGCTAAACAACAACAACAACAACAAATATATATATATATATATATATATATATATATATATATATATATAACATAGACTTAACTGATATATATAAAATATTTCATCCATCAATGAGTGAATACACTTTCTTCTCAGTAGAACATGGATCTTTCTCTGAAATAGACCATGTATTATGCCACAAAGCAAATGTTAGCAATTACAAAAAAGTAGTGATAATACCCTGTATTCTATCAGATCATAAAGGAATAAAATTAGAAATCAATTATAAAATAAGAAATAAAACACCTGGAGACTAAACAATAGACAACTGAATGAACAATGGGTTGCAAAAACATCAAAGAAGAAATTAAAAAAATTCATAGAGGTAAATGAGAACACAGATACAACATATGGAAATCTCTGGGACACTATGAAGGCAGTGCAAAGAGGAAAGTTCACTGCATGGAATTCATTCCTTAAAAAAAAAATCAACAAGTAAAGGACTTAACATTACATCTCAAAGTCCTAGAAAAAGAAGAACAAATCAACACTAAAAGGAGTAGAAGACGGGAAATCATAAAAATCAGAGCTGAAATCAATAAAATTAAAACAAAAGAAACAATTGAAAAACTTTACAAAACAAAAAGCAGTTTCTTTGAATAAATAAATAAAATCAAGAAAACTTTAGCCATGCTAACAAAGAGAAGGAGAGAGAAACCTCAAATTACTAAAGCCCATAAAAAAGGAAGTATCACGACAGACACAACAGAAATACAGAAGATAAATAGAAATTATTTTGAAAATTTGTACTGCAATAAAATAGGAAATATCAAAGGCATTGATAAATTTTTAGAGGCACATGATTTGCCTAAACTGAACCAGGGTGATATACATGATTTAAACAAAACAATTGCAAGCAATGAAATAGAAGACACCATTAGAAATCTACCAACGAAGAAAATTCAGGACCAGATGGATACACAGCCAAGTTCTCCAGGACCTTTAAAGAAGAACTAATGCAAATTCTGCTCAAATTATCTCATAAAGTAGAAAAAGAGGGAACACTTCTAAACTTATTCTATGAGGCCAGTATCACAATGATTCCAAAACCAGGCAAAGACACATCAAAGAAAGAAAACTTCAGACCAATATCTCTAATGAACATAGATGCAAACATTCTCAATAAAATTCTGGCAAATTGAATACATAAACATATCAAAAAGACAGAGCACCATGATCAAATGGGGTTTATTCCAGGGATGCAAGTTTGGTTCAACATATGGATATCAATAAATGTAATTCATCACAACAATAGACTTAAAGATGAGAGTCATATGATCATCTCAATTAATGCAGAAAAAGCAGTCGACAAAATACAGCACCCCTTCATGTTCAAAACACTTAAAAAAACTAGGGATAACAGATCTCAACATTGTAAAAGCTATGTATGCTAAGCCCCAGGCCAAGATAATTCTAAATGGAGAAAAATTGAAAGCATTTTCTCTAAAAACTCTAAGAAGACAGGGATGCCCTCTTTCACTACTTCTTTTTAACATAGGTCTGGAAACTAGCCAGAGCAATTAGACAGACAAAAGAAATTAAAGGGATATGGATAGGAAAAGAAGAACTCAAATTAGTACTATTTGCTGACCATATGATTCTATATCTATAACACCAAAAAATTCCACCAGAAAACTTCTAGAACTAGTGAATGAATTTGGCAAGGTAGCAGGATATAAAATAAACACCCATAAATCAAAGGCATTTCTGTATATCAGTGACAAATCCTCTGAAAGGGAAAAAAGGAAAACTACCCCATTTACAATAGCCTAAAAAAAAAATAAAATAATTGGCAATCTATTTACAAAAGAGGTGAAATACTTGTACAGTGAAAACTAGAGAACACTAAAGAAAGACTTTAGAAGATGAAAATATCTCCCTTGTTATTAGATAGGCAGAATTAATATTGTCAAAATGACCATACTATCAAAAGCACTATATGCAATTTCAATAAAAATCCCAATGACACTCCTCATAGAAATAGAAAAGACAGTTATGAAATTCATCTTAAAAAATAAGACAACAAGAATAGCTAAAGCAATTCTTGGCAGGAAGAGTGAAGCATGTGGCAACACTATACTAGAACTTAAACTACACTATAGAGCAATAGTAACAAAAACAGCATGGTATTGGCACAAAAAATAGACTGGTAGACCAATGGTACAGAATAGAGGGCACAGAGACTAACCCACATGATTACAGTTATATGAGACAAAAGCTCTATATATATATATATATATATATATATATATATATATATATATATATATAATATTATATATAATATTATATATAATATTATATATATTTCTAATATATATATATTTCTAATAATATATATATATATTTCTAATATATATATATATATATATATATATATATATATATATATATATTAGAAAAAAGGTAGATTCTTCAACAAATGGTGCCAGGAAAACTGGAAACTATATGCAACAAAATGAAATTAAACCCCTATCTCTCACCATGCACAAAACTCAACTCAAAGTAGATAAAGGACCTAGGAATTAAATAAGATGCTCTGCACCTAATAAAAGAAAAAGTAGGCCCCAATCTTCACCATGTCAGGTTAGGCCCAACTTCCTTAATAAGACTGCTATAGTGCAAAAATTAAAATCAAGAATCAATAAATGAGATGGATTCAAACTAAAAGCTTCTTTTCACCAAAGGAAACAATAAGTGATGTTAATAGAGAGACTACGGAATGGAAGCAAAATTTTATCACATACACATCATATGGAGCACTAATCTCTAGGATATGTAAAGAATTCAAAAATCTTAACATCAAGAAACAAATAATCCAATCAATAAATGGTCCAAGGAACTGAACAGAAACTTCTCAGAAAATGATATAAAACCAATCAAACAAATACATGAAAAAATGTTCAACGTCTCCAGCAATTATAGAAATACAAATCAAAACTACTCTAAGATCAAATCTCACTCCAGTCAGAATGGCAGAATTAAGAATACAAACAAGAATAAGTGTTGGCAAGGATGTGCGGAAAAGGACACACTCTTACATTGTTGGTGAGACTGCAAATTGGTGCAATCAATATGGAAAGCAGTATGAAGATTCCTTTGAAAACTTGGACTGGAGTCAACATTTTACCCAGTTATTCCATTCCTCCATCTATAGCCAAAGGACTTTAAAACAGCATACTACAGGGACACAACCACATCATTGTTTATAGCAGCACAATTCTCAATAGCTAAATTGTGAATCCAACCTAGATACCCTTCAGTAGATGAATAGGTAAAGACAATGTGGTATATATACACAATGGAATATTACTTAGCAATAAAAGAGAATAAAATCATGGCATTTTCATGTAAATGGATGGAGTTGGAGAATATAATGCTAAGTGAAGTTAGCCAATCCCAAAAA
>NW_026694127.1:22500-26620 GCF_021218885.2 Marmota monax | reverse complement strand
GTTGTTGTTTGGTATTTGGTACTGGGGATGAAACCAGAGGCACTTAACCACCACTGAGAAATATATATATATATATATATATATATATATATATATATATATATATATATATATATAGTCTCAGTAACTTGCTTAGGGCCTTGCTAAATTATTTTGGTTTCCTTTGAATTTGTGATTCTACTTTCTCAGCTTCTTGAGTTGTGAGAGTATAGGCATGTGCTGCCATTCCTGACTCTTGACTTCTCTTTTAGGAGTCTCTTTTTTTTTTTTTATTTCATTTTTCATTTACTTTTGTGACATCAGGTTATGTACTCTGGGGTGCTTCCAACTGTGCAACATCCTCTAGTCTGTTTACTTTTTAAATTTTGAGACAATGACTCACAAAGCTGCTTATGGACTGGAAAAGTTGCTAAAATTGGGTTTAAAACTGAGAGCCTCTTGCCTCAGCAAACTTCTTTATTATTATTATTATTATTATTATTATTATTATCATCATTATTATTATCATTATTATTATTATTTGGTGCTGGGGATTGAATCCAACTTAGTGCATTTGAGGCAAGCACTCTACAAAATAAACTATATCCCAGCATTTATATATATATACACATTTATTATATGCTGTCATATATGTATAAATATCTATATTATATATATATATGTATAACTAAGAATATATATATTTATATATATATATACATATATATGTATGTATATACATATATATGTGCATATATGCATGGTTTACCTTGATCTTGCAATTCTGCTTTTTCATTCTAAGTAGCTTGTATCAGGAAAATTTATAATGACATATTTGTCACAAAAATACACTATTGTCCCAGTAGATTTTGTGGAAAATATATTAATATTTGTAATATATTTCAATGCAGTTTTTATCTTTCATAGTCCAAATGGCTGTGTGTTTTTTTAAGTATTCACTCTTTATTTCCAAAGGAGAAATTTTTCATCTCATTAGAGGTCTATACAGATTGCTATAATGTTAAATCTTATAGTTATATATGGCACAATATTTTTATATCGGTACTGGAATTCATTGCACTGATGGTTACAATATAATCTAGGTATGTAGGGGTTTATGCCATCTAATAATGTGTCAATAACCTATATCTTTTGCTAAATAAAATAAATAAAATAAAATATTTTAGAATGTATCCCCATCATTAATTTAGGCATCATTATATATAGCCATACTTGTTCATTCACAAAATATAAATAGTATGCAATGATAACTTGTAAAATTTACCAGAACTCTTTTAATTTATTTGTTGTCTAACTGCGACATCTCTCATTCCTGATACTTTTAATGGTATGTTCATTGCTATTAATTTAAATGGTGCTCATTTTCTATGTATTTTTCTCTACTTACCTTTTTATAAAAATTTCCTTTATCAAAATATTGAGACTGATATTTAGTGAATGAATTCTCAGTTTTCTTTTAAATTTATTGTTTATATGTGTGATTTATTTTTAACCTCAACCTAGACACATAACACATTTTTCAGTGTTATTGATATGATTACCAAACATATTTAAGGTTTATGTATTATCTTTTGACATTTGAACACATCCATAAAACCAGCTCAATAATCAACATAATTAATATAACCAATATCCCAATGTATGTTCTGGTATTTTTCTAAATCTTTTCTTTTCTGCTCTTCCCCACTTACCTTTCATTTAATGAATTCAATATTATTAACCAACTCAAATAGTGAACCAGCATAAAAACTATAATGAATTATTAAAAGGTAAAATACAATGGAACTAATATTTATATCAATGAATAGAACATTAATTATGCTACAGATAATACCTACAGGTATTCTTGCTTTCACTATACCATCCAGTCTCACTAAGGTAACACATTTGTTTTGTTCCAACTAGTTCTTTTAAAGAACTATTGTGTTTGAAAATGAAACAAAAAACAAACAAAAAAAATAATTGTGACCATACATTTATTTAATTATACAAAAAAGGTAGCTCATTGTGTAGAAAACCAAACCTGATAATCATACTTAATGTTTTGTTACTACAGAAAATCTGAGGGTGATACAGAAACCAGAATAAAGAGGGGTTCGGGCATTAATAGTGATGTTATGAGAGGTTACCAGAGAATACCATTTGGTGGGATGGGTTGAAGAAAAACAAGAATGGGTATGCATTACTAAAGACAAGCTGGGGGAGATCAGATGGAACAGGTCAGGAAGTGGAGCAAGGAGCAACAGCAGATATAAGTTGGATGAGCAGTGACTGGAGGAAAAAAAATTAAAAACTTGAGAGGAAAAAAATTGTGGAATTTCTTGTAGAGCTGTAAGAGCAGGGAGCCAGGTATGTGGCACACTTGTTTGATTGCACCACTAACTCCTGGTTTATAGGAATTTCTAAACATGAGGCCACTGGCATAAGTATTATGCTTTCACAATATTTTCTATTTTTTTCAACTGAGAGAACCTACTTATCCCTGCACCTTATACATTCTAAGCCGTTTCTTGTTTCTTCTGAGATAGATTCTCCTTCTTCATTACTATTTTTTCTTCTGCGCTTTTTAGTTTGCCTTTTCTTCCACCTTCTTCTCCTCTGATCCTTGACTCTCAATTATGCTAGTGTTATTTGCTTTTCTTAATATCTGTTGGGATATTATCATGTTCCATATACATTTTTGACAACAAGTCAAAAAATTCTAGAAGTCACCAGGAGCTAGAATGAATTTTTTCCTAGAACCTCTAGAGAGAGTGTGGCTTTGCTAATCCTTTGAAATTAATCTTGTGTTATGATAATAAAAATATAACTTTTTTATTCCTGTCCAAGTAAAAAGTATTGTATCTTCCTTGTGTCTTTTGCTATCTTTGTTTTGTTCTTTCTTCAAATGAGAAATACCAGAGTTTGCAAAGTGGACACTTTCAAGGTCATCCAAAATGAAATGTTCAAAAGTTGGAAAAATGAGAAGAAATGTATAAATTAACAGAGCTTATATTTTGGTCTTGTGATCAGTATGAATAAGGTGGTGACTTTCTCTTGAATTTTTAATAAGGTGAGTTTTCATATGTGTAGATAAAAAAAATTGAGAGCCAAGACTTAACTTGACTATGTTTACATAGGACTGTTTTCCATCTTCAACTTGTCTGAGAGTTGTCACCAGGGATATTAATGGCTTTCTGCACTTTTTACTGTATAGTGTTCAGTGGCACTAGAACCATTCATGCATTCCCTTTCATGTAACTTTTAATAAGCTGAGAGCAAAATATCAAGTTAAAAAAATGAATTGAGTGCTTCATGCATGCCTAATTCTATTGAGTTAACTTGAAATCAGCATGTTTTAAATTCTGGTTTCCTGTTTGATTTGAATGTATTTGTTGATGGGCTATAAAGTATTACAAACAACCTGCAAACTAATTCATGATTCAAATGAACAGTTTATGAGTAAGACCAATTTAGACTGTGTTAATCTGAGCTATTCTGAATTAAGCACAAATTTTTCAAGCACACACTCTCTTATTTGACTTTGTTACCCTGTGCCTTGAAGAGAGATAGCTATCCTCTTTGGTCTTTCAACTCTCATTTATATAGCTTCTTCTCCTTCATAAGCCTAATATGAACTTCTCCTTCTTGAGATGGTGGGGTTTAAAAAGATAATAACAGGAAGAATTCAAGACACTTAAGTCTAGGCACCATACCAGTAAACTTCCTTATTGTCTGTCTTCTACTGGCTCTAATGTAATAACCATTTTTATTCACATCTTGACAAACAGATTCTGCCTGTTGAAAAAGACAGCTATAAAAAATATTGTCAATGGCCTGGATGCAGGAAAGGATATGAAACTGGAGATGTTTTTGCATTTCATGCCTTTTTCTTTTCCTTTTCTTTTAGAACACATTTGTATTCCTATTCTAAATTAATAAAATTGTACAATACCACAGTTACTAAGAGGCTCATCAGGTTTTCAACTCAGAATCAAAATTGCCTGCCTCAATAACTCTAATATTTTTCTAGGCCAAAATAACCATGCAACTTTTCTAAGGCTGTTGACATAGTTCAAGTGGTATAGTGCTTGCCTTGAATTCACAAGACCCTGGGTTCAGTCTCTAACACCACAACACA
>NW_026694127.1:0-20000 GCF_021218885.2 Marmota monax | reverse complement strand
TAATGTCTTCATTTGTATTGATGACTGCTTTTGTATTTTATGGATGCACTACAATTTTCTTATTTCAACATTCAAGAAAATTTGAGTTATTTCTTATTTTGGACTAAGCTTTTTCTTTTCCAATGTCACTGCATTTTATTTTTACTGGTTACTATGAGGATTATAATTTCTATATTATCATTTCAATTGGAATCAGTATTATATGGTATTACTAAATACAAAATAAAAATCTTATTATAGACTTATTCTTTTCTTGTATCCTTTGTGCAACTACTGTTTTTCTACATATTATACATCCCAAATGTACTATATAATTTTTTGTACAAAATAATCATGGATTGTTAAAAAACAAAGATCAAAAGTATTATTTATAAGATTGCTAATATCTGCCAGCCATGGTGGTACACACCTATAATTCTAGTGACTTTCGAGGATGAAGCAGGATGGTCACAAGTACAAATACTTCCTCTATTACTTAGCAACGCTCTAAGCCTCTCAGTAAAACACTTTCTAATAGAAATATTAAAAGGGTGGAGGAACTCAGGATGTGGCTCAGTGTTTAAGTGTACCTACGTTTAATCAATAGTACAAAAAAAGATTTCTAATATATTATAAAATTAGCAGTGTGGTAAAACTTTGACAATGATATAACACATACAGAATTTAATAGATAATAGTGGCAAATTATGTAATGTTATCAGTGACATATTTGCTAAAATATTAGTAGATATGTAGTTTTTTGTTAAATTTTCTTTCCTATGTGCCACATAGTCCTAAGAATAAATTTTCAATGTCATTATTTATAGCCTGAGATACCATTTAAACAACAGGATATATTATACTTATACTGATTGTTTTATGTTTTACAGGTTATTTTGCTCTCAGTTTTTTTTTTTTTTTAAGTCACGAAAGTAAATTCAAGAATGGTTTCAAAGTCACTAAACACTACACAATAAGGACCATAGAGATAATTTAATACCCCTGGTGACAACTCTAAGAGACATTAAATATGAAAAACAGTTTTATGTGGACATACTAAGCATAAGTCTTGACTCTCAAATTTTCATCTACACAATGACAACCCACTTCAGATAACAGTCAGAAATTCACCACACTATATACATTAATCAGAAGGCCAATTGAAAATGCTTTTTTGGCCTTTCCATTTCATAAAATTTTTCCTATTTTTACACTCTTCATTTTTGGTGACCTTGAAAATATATACTTTTTAAAGCTCTGTAATTTCTCATGTGGAAAAGAAAAATATTAAGAAAGCAAGAGACACAAGGAAGAAACTGCATGTACCTTACTTTCACCATATTAAAAACATTATTGGGAACCTCACAAACATACAACTCAGAAACATCAACAACAAAAAATACTACAAAACCGACACAAATACATACATCATCACAAGAAGTAATTGAGACAGGAATGAGCAAATTCCCTGTTCTCAATTAAGTAGAAGACAGAAGCAATAAAGAAATCCTCCAATCTTTGAAAATAAAAATACATTTGATGAGGAAATTTGGCAGAATTATCTCTATATTTTTGAACACTGAAAATAATAAAACATATTCAAATTTCTTTTAGAACAAATTGTTTTATAAATAATAAGTAATTACAAGGTATATAAAAAATAGAGAATACTTCCTCAAGTCACATCACATACATTATATTCACAGTAAGCAGAAGGTAAGAAAAAAATTAAAATACTAAAGATTTCAAAGAATTTGCCTGACCAAGCTGTTTATATATTGTTATATATAACAGGGTGCTGACACAACAGATTACAACTTTCAAACCACATGGAAGCAGAGAACCATAGCAACATAGATGGCAGATTCTCCATTGATATTTTTCTTATTCTTACACAGAGTATTTGAGAGAATTACACAAAAGGAAATTTAATATGCATGGATGAAAAAGAGAAGGGACACTGAGCCAGCAGAATAAAGCAAGACAGGTTAATGATCCACAAAAGTGAGTGAGATGGATTAAAAAATGTGACATTATACACTCTCTCCAAATGCAAAGCAGAGGAAAGAGCCATATCTAGAGAGCAGGTCTTATTTGTTTTCTTTTGGAAGCCTGGAAACTCCCAATTCCATGGAGCTGTGGATGATTCCCACTTATACTCTATTCAAACTTTCTGTCTGTACTTGGTAAAACCCTAACAATAGACATGCATGGTATTTATTTGAATACTGGGAAGGGAAAAATTATATATATATATATATATATATATATATATATATACCTGTTAATCAATTTTAAGACATTTTCAGGTATGGCGATATACATATAATGGGTTTATATATGTGAAGGCCAATTTTTAATATTTTTGATCATGGAACACCCAGTGATGAAAGCTAAAATATAAAGTGGTAGAAAATACTTACAGAGTATATATGTAGCAAAAAGTTGATATGACTGAATGAATACGGTGTTATATTTGTAAGGAAAAAAACTACATATTAAAAAAATAAATCACAGTAAAAATATTTATAAATGCACTTAATAAAGGTGGAAATATTCAACCATCACATAAATATACAAAAAGGAGTATAAATCACTAGTACTAAGACAAGTTAATACTACAGCAAATTCACTATTGCATACCAATCAGGAAGGAAAACATAATATAGAAAGGCAAAATATTTCTTAAAAAACTAAAATTATAGGGCCTGGGATGTGGCTCAGAGGTAGAGTGCTCTCCTAGCATGTGTGAGGCACTGGGTTTGATCTTTAGCTATATTATGAACAATTAACATGTTTGTAATTTTATTCTTTTTAAAAATATCTGGTAACTGGTATGAATTCCCAGAGACAATCTGAGGAAGCTCAAATGGAACAGGTCCAGGAGTGGAGCAAAAGCAGATTGAAGTTGGATGAGCAGTGCCTGAAGAAGAAATTACAAGTCTTGAGAGAAAAAAAAAGTATTTTTAAAAAGAATAAAATTACAAACATGTTAGTTGTTTGTAATTGTCAAATGCTTTTATTTTTTGCCATGTAAACTTTTAGAGACTTGTGGAAAATTGGTTTGGTACTATCTACATAGGCATACTTTAATTAGTCATCAGTTCTACTCTTTGACACCAAAATATTCTTAATGTTCCAACAGGTGGCTGCCACTTCTGCTTTCACCACCAAAAGAGACTGAATCTGCTATTACCTTCCACTGTCTAGTCCCCCTAAGTTAGGGCCCTGGTAACCAAGTTTCCCATGAAACTATGTCCAATGCCACAAAAATATCAGAGAAAAGCATAGAGAATGTGGCATAGTTGAGAATCAAGGATCTAAAGGAGGAGACAATGGAAGTAAAGGTAAACTTGACAAAGAAGAAGAAAAACTGGTGAAGGAACAAGAGAATGGATCTGAGGAGAAAGAAAAAATGGCTAAGGGTGTATTAGATAAGAAAAAGGCTGATCACAAGTGGGAGAAGAGAGAATCTATTGTGGCAGTATAATATGTATGCCAATGGCCTCAATTATGGAAATTCCTAAAAGCCAAAACTTAATGGTGTAATGGTGAAATCAAACATGTATGCCACACACCTGGCTTATTGATCTTAGAGTTCTACTAGAGACGTCACACTTTTTTCTTTCAAGACTTGTAATTTCTTCTTCTTCAGGCACTGCTCATCCAACTTCAATCTGATTTTGCTCCACTTCTGGACCTGTTCCATTTGAGCTTCCTCAGATTGTCTCTGGTAACTAATACCCAATCTCTTTTTTTTCTTCAACCAATACAACCAATCCTTATACTCTGATAAAATTTTATAATTGAATTCTTAATGCCCAACCCCTCTATATTCTGACTCCTTGATAACCCTCTGATTTGCTCCACCAACAAAGAATCAAGCATGATTGGTATAAGGTTTGGTTTCCTACACAATTAGCTACAAAATCTACCACTTTTTAAATAATTAAATGAATAGATGTTCCCACTTCTGTGTTTTGTTTTCTTTAAAAAAATAATATTTTAAAGCAATTAGTTGGAAGAATAAAAGTGGAAGATACCACTAGGGTGACTGGAGGGTATAGTGAAAGCAAAAAGACATGAAGCTGTTCTATGTAGCATCATTAATATTCCATTTCTTAATAGAAATAGTGGTTATATAGTTTGTTCTCTTTGTAATAATTCACTGATCTGTATAGTTTTGATGCTGTTCAATTATTTGCATTGCTACATAATATCAACTTAATTTCATGAAAGGTGGTGGGGAAGAACATAAGGGAGAGACTAAAAAGGTACTAGAAAATAGTTTGGTGTAATGGATGAATATGATTTGAGCTGTCTTATGGATATTTATATGTCAAAAGTATATATATATATATATATATATATATATATATATATATATATAGTTTTTATATAAAAGTATACAACTTAAATATTTATAGTAATTATAGCAAAGGATATAGCTCAGTTGGTAGAGTGCTGTCTGCACAAGCAAGGCCCTCGGTTCAATCACCAGCACTATATATATCAATAAACCTGAAAAATTTGTCTAAGTTGAGGTAAAAAAATTCACACTATTAAGAGATAAATTCAAAATAAAACTAAGTATTTGTTAGCTAAATATCAGTATCAGTATTTTGGGAAAGGAAATTTTTATAGGAAGACACTAAAGAAAAATACTGACAAATGAGTAATATTTACATATATTAACAGTGAACATAGCATATAAATTATCAATAATACGAAATGTTGCAATGAGAACACAAATAAAATTAAAAGGGCTCTGGTACCCCCTTATATTATTTTTCCCCTTCCCCTCACTTCCTCTTGTATGTACTTTTGTATAACTCTGAGGGTCTCCTTCCATTTCCATGCATTTTCCCTTCTCTCTCCCTTTCCCTCCCACCTCTCATCCCTGTTTAATGTTAATCTTCTTCTCCTGCTCTTCGACCCTACTCTGTTCTTAGTTGCTCTCCTTATATCAAAGAAGACATTTGGCATTTGTTTTTTAGGGATTGGCTAGCTTCACTTAGCATAATCTGCTCTAATGCCATCCATTTCCCTGTAAATTCTATGATTTTGTCATTTTTTAATGCAGAGTAATACTCCATTGTGTATAAATGCCACATTTTTTTTATCCATTCATCCATTGAAGGGCATCTAGGTTGGTTCCACAGTCTAGCTATTGTGAATTGTGCTGCTATGAACATCGATGTAGCAGTGTCCCTGTAGCATGCTCTTTTTAGGTCTTTAGGGAATAGACCGAGAAGGGGAATAGCTGGGTCAAATGGTGGCTCCATTCCCAGCTTTCCAAGAAATCTCCATACTGCTTTCCAAATTGGCTGCACCAATTTGCAGTCCCACCAGCAATGTACAAGTGTACCCTTTTCCCCACATCCTCGCCAGCACTTGTTGTTGTTTGACTTCATAATGGCTGCCAATCTAACTGGAGTGAGATGGTATCTTAGGGTGGTTTTGATTTGCATTTCTCTGACTGCTAGAGATGGTGAGCATTTTTTCATGTACTTGTTGATTGACTGTATGTCCTCCTCTGAGAAGTGTCTGTTCAGGTCCTTGGCCCATTTGTTGATTGGGTTGTTTGTTCTCTTATTGTCTAATTTTTTGAGTTCTTTGTATACTCTGGATATTAGGGCTCTATCTGAAGTGTGAGGAGTAAAGATTTGTTCCCAGGATGTAGGCTCTCTATTTACCTCTCTTATTGTATCTTTTGCTGAGAAAAAACTTTTTAGTTTGAGTAAGTCCCATTTGTTGATTCTAGTTATTAACTTTTGTGCTATGGGTGTCCTATTGAGGAATTTGGAGCCCGACCCCACCGACTGTAGATCGTAGCCAACTTTTTCTTCTATCAGACGGCGTGTCTCTGATTTGATATCAAGCTCCTTGATCCATTTTGAATTAACTTTTGTGCATGGCGAGAGAAAGGGATTCAGTTTCATTTTGTTGCATATGGATTTCCAGTTTTCCCAGCACCATTTGTTGAAGATGCTATCCTTCCTCCATTGCATGCTTTTAGCCCCTTTATCAAATATAAGGTAGTTGTAGTTTTGTGGATTGGTTTCTGTGTCCTCTATTCTGTACCATTGGTCCACCCGCCTGTTTTGGTACCAGTACCATGCTGTTTTTGTTACTATTGCTCTGTAGTATAGTTTGAAGTCTGGTATCGCTATACCGCCTGATTCACCCTTCCTGCTTAGCATTGTTTTTGCTATTCTGGGTTTTTTGTTTTTCCATATGAATTTCATGATTGCTTTCTCTATTTCTACAAGAAATGCCGTTGGGATTTTGATTGGCATTGCATTAAACCTATAGAGAACTTTTGGTAATATCGCCATTTTGATGATGTTAGTTCTGCCTATCCATGAACAGGGTATATTTTTCCATCTTCTAAGATCTTCTTCTATTTCTCTCTTTAGGGTTCTGTAGTTTTCATTGTATAAGTCTTTCACCTCTTTTGTTAGGTTGATTCCCAAGTATTTTATTTTTTTGGAAGATATTGTGAATGGAGTGGTTGTCCTCATTTCCATTTCAGAGGATTTGTCACTGATATACAGGAATGCCTTTGATTTATGCGTGTTGATTTTATATCCTGCCACTTTGCTGAATTCATTTATTAGCTCTAATAGTTTCTTTGTAGACCCTTTTGGGTCTGCTAGGTATAGAATCATGTCATCTGCAAATAGTGATAATTTAAGTTCTTCTTTTCCTATTTTGATGCCTTTAATTTCTTTTGTCTGTCTAATTGCTCTGGCCAGTGTTTCGAGAACTATGTTGAACAGAAGTGGAGAGAGAGGGCATCCCTGTCTTGTTCCAGATTTTAGAGGGAATGCCTTCAATTTTTCTCCATTCAGAATGATGCTAGCCTGAGGCTTAGCATAGATTGCTTTTACAATATTGAGGTATGTTCCTGTTATCCCTAGTTTTTCTAGAGTTTTGAACATAAAGGGATGCTGTACTTTGTCAAATGCTTTTTCCGCATCTATCGAGATGATCATATGATTCTTATTTTTAAGTCTATTGATGTGGTGAATAACATTTATTGATTTCCGTATATTGAACCAGCCTTGCATCCCTGGGATGAATCCTACTTGATCATGGTGCACAATTTTTTTGATAAGTTTTTGTATCCGAGTGGCCAGAATTTTATTGAGGATTTTTGCATCTAGGTTCATTAGAGATATTGGTCTGTAGTTTTCTTTCTTTGAAGTGTCTTTGTCTGGTTTAGGTATCAGGGTGATGTTGGCCTCGTAGAATGAATTTGGAAGTTCTCCCTCTTTTTCTATTTCCCGAAGTAGCTTGAAAAGTATTGGTATTAGTTCTTCTTTAAAGGTTTTGTAAAACTCTGCTGTATACCCATCTGGTCCTGGGCTTTTCTTAGTTGGTAGTCTTTTGATGGTTTCTTCTATTTCCTCAATTGATATTGGTCTGTTTAGGTTGTCTATATCCTCCTGACTCAATCTGGGCAGATCATATGACTTAAGAAATTTATCTATGCCTTCACTATCTTCTAATTTATTGGAGTATAAGGATTCAAAATAGTTTTTGATTATCTTCTGTATTTCTGAAGTGTCTGTTGTGATATTGCCTCTTTCATCCCGTATGTTAGTAATTTGAGTTCTCTCTCTTCTTCTCTTCACTAGCATGGCTAAGGGTCTGTCGATTTTGTTTATTTTTTCAAAGAACCAACTTTTAGTTTTGTCAATTTTTTCAATTGTTTCTTTTGTTTCGATTTCATTAATTTCAGCTCTGATTTTAATTATTTCTTGCCTTCTACTTCTTTTGCTGTTGCTTTGCTCTTCTTTTTCTAGGATTTTGAGATGAAGTATGAGATCATTTATTTCTTGGTTTTTTCTTTTTTTAAGGAATGAACTCCAAGCAATGAATTTTCCTCTTAGAACTGCTTTCAATGTGTCCCATAGATTCCGATATGTTGTGTCAGTGTTTTCATTAATCTCTAAGAATTTTTTAATTTCCTCCTTGATGTCTTCTATAACCCATTGATCATTCAGTAACCTATTGTTCATTCTCCAAGTGATGTATTCTTTTCCCTTCCTTCTTTTATCGTTGATTTTCAGTTCCATTCCATTATGATCAGATAGGATGCATGGTATTATCTCTACTCCTTTGTATTGTCTAAGAGTTTCCCTGTGACATAATATATGATCTATTTTTGAGAAGGATCCATGTGCTGCTGAGAAAAAAGTGTAACTGCTTGATGTTGGGTGGTATACTCTATATATGTCAATTAAGTCTAGGTTATTAATTGTGTTATTGAGTTCTATAGTTTCCTTATTCAACTTTTGTTTGGAAGATCTGTCCAGTGGTGATAGAGGTGTGTTGAAGTCTCCCATGATTATTGTATGGTGGTCTATTAGACTCTTGAACTTGAGTAGAGTTTGTTTGATGAACATAGCTGCACCATTGTTTGGGGCATATATATTTATGATTGTTATGTCTTGTTGGTGTATGGTTCCCTTGAGCAGTATGTAGTATCCCTCTTTATCCCTTTTGATTAACTTTGGCTTGAAATCTATTTTATTTGATATGAGTATGGATACTCCTGCTTGTTTCCGAAGTCCATATGAGTGATATGATTTTTCCCAACCTTTCACCTTCAGCCTATGTATGTCTTTTCCTATCAAATGCGTCTCCTGTAGGCAGCATATTGTTGGGTCTTGTTTTGTGACCCATTCTACTAGCCTGTGTCTCTTGATTGGTGAGTTTAAGCCATTAACATTTAGGGTTATTATTGAGATATGGGTTGTTGTTCCAGCCATATTTGTTTATTTATGTTACTAAACATGGTTTGTTTTCCTCTTTGATTATTTTCCCCCCTTTAGTGTCCTACCTCCCACTGTTGGTTTTCATTGTTATTTTCCATTTCCTCTTCCTGTAATGTTTTGCCAAGGATGTTTTGAAGAGATGGTTTTCTAGCTGCAAATTCTTTTAACTTTTGTTTATCATGGAAGGTTTTAATTTCATCTTCCATCCTGAAGCTTAATTTCGCTGGAAACACAATTCTTGGTTGGAACCCATTTTCTTTCAGTGTTTGAAATATGTTATTCCAGGATCTTCTAGCTTTCAGAGTCTGTGTTGAAAGATCAGCTGTTATCCTGATTGGCTTACCCCTAAATGTGATCTGCTTCCTTTCTCTTGTAGCTTTTAAAATTCTCTCCTTATTCTGTATGTTGGGCATCTTCATTATAATGTGTCTAGGTGTGGGTCTCTTATGATTTTGCACATTCGGCGTCCTGTAGGCTTCTAGGATTTGGGGTTCTGTCTCATTCTTCAAGTCTGGGAAGTTTTCTCGTATTATTTCATTGAATAGATTGCTCAATCCTTTGGTTTGAAACTCTGTCCCTTCCTGTATCCCAATGACTCTTAAATTTGGTCTCTTGATGTTATCCCATATTTCTTGGATGTTCTGCTCATGGTTTCTTAACAGTCTTGCTGAGCTGTCTATGTTCTTTTCAAGTTGAAATACTTTATCTTCATTGTCTGATGTTCTGTCTTCTAAGTGTTCTACTCTGCTGGTAGTATTCTCAATTGAGTTTTTAAGTTGGCTTATTGCTTCCTGCATTTCTAGGATTTCTGTTTGTTTGTTTTTTATAACCTCTATTTCCCTGTGTAGTTGATCTTTTGCTTCTTGGATTTGTTTATGTAATTCATTGTTGAAGTGATCTTTCATTGTCTGATTTTGCTGTCTGATGTCTTCCTTGAGACTCCAGATCATCTGAAGCATGTATATCCTGAATTCTTTATCTGACATTCCATCTGCTGCAGCTATTACCTCTTCTAACGTTGAGTTGACCTGCATTGCTTGTGGTCCTTTCTTTCCTTGTCTCTTCATACTGTTCGCGTTCCTTTCTACTTAGTGAAACTGTTGTGCTATTGAATTTTCCCCCTATATATTTATATTGGTCTTGTATAGTTGCAAAGTCTCCCTCGCAGGCGCGGGCGGCGGTTCTGTCCCTCTGCGGGCCGCTAGGCTTGTTCTGTGGGTGGTCACAGTTCTGTCTACTTTGCAGGTGCAGGCAGCGGCACTGCCTCTCTGCAGGCCTCTGGGGCTGTACTGCCAGTGGGTCGCAGGTCCACCTAACTTGCAGGTGCGGGGGGGGGGCGGCTCTACCCTTCCTCAGGCCACTGGGCCTGTTCTGTCTCTCGGTTGCAGGTCTGGCCTGTTCTGATGGTGGTCACAGTTCCACCTACCTGGCAGGCGCGGGGGGTGGGGGGCGGCTCTGCCCCCCAGCAGGCCCCTGGGCCTGCTCTGTGCGTGGTCACAGTTCCCTCTACCTTGCCGGTGCAGGGGGAGGGGGTGGCTCTGCCTCTCAGCCAGCCGCTGCTCCTCTTCTGCAGGTGGGTCGCAGGCCCACCTACCTTGCAGGAGTGATTGGAAGCTCTGTCCCGCCGCGGGCCGCTGGGCCTTTTCTGTCCGTGGTCACAGTTCCCCTACCTGGCAGGCGCGGGGGCTGGGGGGCGGCTCTGCCCCTCAGCAGGCCGCTGGGCCTGCTCTGTGCGTGGTCACAGTTCCCTCTACTTTGCCGGCGCAGGGGGAGGGGGCGACTCTGCCTCTCAGCAGGTCGCTGCTCCTCCTCTGCCGGTGGGTCGCAGGCCCGCCTACCTTGCAGGAGTGATTGGAAGCTCTGTCCCGCCGAGGGCCGCTGGGCCTTTTCTGTCCGTGGTCACAGTTCCCCTACCTGGCAGGCGCGGGGGGTGGGGGGCGGCTCTGCCACTCAGCAGGCCGCTGGGCCTGCTCTGTGCGTGGTCACAGTTCCCTCTACTTTGCCGGCGCAGGGGGAGGGGGCGGCTCTGCCTCTCAGCAGGTTGCTGCTCCTCTTTAGCAGGTGGATTGCAGGCCCGCCCACCTTGCAGGAGTGATAGGAAGCTCTGTCCCACCGCGGGCCACTGGGCCTTTTCTGTCGGTGGTCACCTGGCAGGGGCGGGGGGTGGGGGGTGGCTCTGCCCCTCAGCAGGCCGCTGGGCCTGCTCTGTGCGTGGTCACAGTTCCCTCTACTTTGCCGGCGCAGGGGGAGGGGGCGGCTCTGCCTCTCAGCAGGTCGCTGCTCCTCTTCTGCAGGTGGGTCGCAGGCCCGCCCACCTTGCAGGAGTGATTGGAAGCTCTGTCCCACCGCGGGCCACTGGGCCTTTTCTGTCGGTGGTCACCTGGCAGGGGCGGGGGGTGGGGGGTGGCTCTGCCCCTCAGCAGGCCGCTGGGCCTGCTCTGTGCGTGGTCACAGTTCCCTCTACCTTGCCGGTGCAGGGGGAGGGGGCGGCTCTGCCTCTCAGCAGGTCGCTGCTCCTCTTCTGCAGGTGGGTCGCAGGCCCGCCTACCTTGCAGGAGTGATTGGAAGCTCTGTCCCGCCGAGGGCCGCTGGGCCTTTTCTGTCGGCTCTGGTAAATTTTACATGTAAAAATTTTATATTATTTATATATTATATAATTTTAACATGTATGGTATGCATAATGATGCTTCATTTAATGATGTGGATACATTCTGAAAAATGCACCATAAGATGATTCTGTTATTTTGTTAATATGATGGGTACTAACACAATCCTAGATGGTATAGACCACTACATACCTACATTATAATTTAGCCATTACTCTACATGAAGTCCATCATTAATGAAAATATTGTGCCACATATGACTCTAGGATTTAAGATTATAACAATCAGTATAGACCTTATAATTACACAAATAATTAGCCCTGTAGAATTAAAGACAGAAAACTTAAAAAGGCTCTCACCGTTTATACAATGATGAAAGACAGATACTTTACTGCCATAAAGGAGAAGAAATGGTATCCTTTTCAAAGAAAGCTGCTAAAATAATGGAATATCTGCATAACAAAAACGTCATTGTATCATTTCCTGGTAAGACATAATAAATCATTCATTGGTAAAAAAAAATACTTTTAATATAAAAGAAAAATATAAGATATGCAAAAACTTTTACAAGAAAGTGATTTATACAGTTTATATAGTGGTGGGTGACTGTAATACCAGCTACTAGGTAAGGAAAGTAAGAAGAATGGCAAGATAAAGTTCATCTTAAGGGCTGGGGCTGTAACTCAGTTGGTAGAGCACTTGTCTACCATGTGTACGGCACTGGGTTTGATCCCCAGCACCACATAAAAATAAATAAATAAAATAAAGTTATTGTGTCTTTCTACAACTAAAAATATTTTTTAAATGCTTAAGCATTATAGTGAGATACTTAAAATCAACTTTAGAAAGGACGCAATTGTAGCTGAGTAGTATGGGAAACCTTTCTTTAATCATCCAAAATAAAATAATAATAATAATAATAAATACATAAATATGGTTGTTTGTTTTCAAGTTATATAATGTCTTCATAACAAAACAGGGAAATATTAAAATGTAATTTATAGTTATGATATGATACCATTAAAGGGTACCAGCTGAAGTAACAAATTAGGAAAAACTAATTGCCTCACATATGACAAAATGTATGCATGACATATGAAAAAAGAGAGAAGGAAGCTAGGGCAAGAGAATCCCAAGTTTAAAGCTAGCCTTAGCAACTCATTCAGGCCATAAGCAAATTAGAGACATTGCCTTAAATTTAAAAAAAAAAATAATAGTACAGAACTAAAAACATGGTGGTGGGCACAGAGGTATCAAGTCTCTGACCTCTCAAGCTGCATGGTCATACGGAGTCTTAAATCATCTAAATGCTGTTTGCTCAAGATCACTAGGCATTGCTGAGCTAACGTGGATCTGGGGCAAATAGCCTGCTCCTCTCAGAACACACACCAAGCCCATAGCAGCCGAATTCAGGCTCCCGTTCGCCTGCATCTCACAGACAAACTGCTCTGGCTCAGTGCTTAATGAACCCGAGGAAACTGCTTGTCGGTACCGGTCCCGCCAAATCTTGTGGAGGTAAATACCAACCAAGCCTTCATAGGCAGTGGCAACAGGATTGAGATGGGGCTTGCGAGGGCAGGTCAGGACCCACATAGGCTGGTAACATGGGTTAAAAAACCAAATCCAACAATATGCTGCCTCCAGGAGACACATTTGATTGGAAAAGACATACACAGGCTGAAGGTGAAAGGTTGGGAAAAAATATACATTGCACACGGTCCTTGTAAGCAAGCAGCGGTGGCCATCCTCATATCAAATAAAATCGACTTCAAGACCAAGTTAATCAAAAGGGATAAGGAAGGACACTATATACTGTTAAAAGGAAACATTCACCAGCAAGACATAACAGTTATCAATATGTATGCACCAAATAATGGTGCTGCGATGTTCATAAAACAAACTCTCCTCAAGTTCAAGAATCAAATAGACCACAACACAATAATTATGGGTGACTTCAACACACCTCTCTCACCATTGGACAGATTCTCCAAACAAAATTTGAATAAAGAAACTATAGAACTCAATATCACAATCAATAACCTAGACTTAACTGGCATATGTAGAATATATCAACCATCATCAAGTGAATATACTTTGTTCTCAGTAGTACATGGATCCTTCTCAAAAATAGACCATATATTATGCCATAGGGCAACCCTCAGTAAATATAAAGGGGTGGAGATAATACCATGCATTTTATCTGATCATAATGGAATGAAACTGGAAATCAACGATAAAAGAAGGAAGGAAAAATCATACATTTCATGGAAAATGAACAATATGCTACTGAATGATGAATGGGTTACAGAAGACGTAAAGGAGGAAATCAAAAACTTATTAGAGACAAATGAAAATACAGACACAACATATCGGAATCTATGGGACACAATGAAAGCAGTTTTAAGAGGGAAATTAATTGCCTGGAGGTCATTCCATCAATCAACAAGTACATGAAAAAATGATCACCATCTCTAGCAGTCAGAGAAATGCAAATCAAAACCACCCTAAGATACCATCTCATTCCAATATGATTGGCAGCCATTATGAGGTCAAACAACAACAAGTGGGGAAAAGGGTACACTTGTACATTGCTGGTGGGACTGCAAATTGGTGTGGCCAATTTGGAAAGCAGTATGGAGATTCCTTGGAAAGCTGGGAATGGAACCACCATTTGACCCAGCTATTCCCCTTCTTGGACTATTCCCTAAAGACCTTAAAAGAGTGTACTATAGGGACACTGCTACAACAATGTTCATAGCAGCACAATTCACAATAGCTAAACTGTGGAACCAACCTAGATGCCCTTCAATAGATGAATGGATAAAAAAAAATGTGGCATTTATACACAATGGAGTATTACTCTGCACTAAAAAATGACAAAATCATGAAATTTGCAGGGAAATGGATGGCACTAGAGCAGATTATGCTAAGTGAAGCTAGCCAATCCCTTAAAAATAAATGTCAAATGTCTTCATTGATATAAGGAGAACAACTAAGAATAGAATAGAGAGGAAGAGCAGAGAAGAAGATCACCACTAAACAGGGATGAGAGGGGGGAGGGAAAGAGAGAGAGAAGGGAAATTGCATGGTAAAGGAAGGAGACTCTCATTGTTATACAAAATTACATATAAGAGGAAGTGAGGGGAAAGGGGAAAAAACAAGAGAGAGAAATGAATTACAATAGATGGGGTAGGGAGAGAAGAAGGGAAGGGAGGGGAGGGGAGGGAAGGGAAGGGGAGGGGAGGGATGGGAAGGGGAGGGGAGGGGGGATAGTAGAGGATAAGAAAGGCAGCAGAATACAACATACACTAGTATGGAAGTAGGTAAAAAAGTGGATGTGTAACCGATGTGAATCTGCAATAGGTGTATAAGGTAAAAATGGGAGTTCATGATCTGCTTGAATCAAATGTATGAAATATGATATGTCAAGAACTTTGTAATGTTTTGAACAACTAATAAAAAATAAAAATAAAAATAAAACACTAAAATAAAAAGAGGAGGGGATGTTACACAGTAGTTAAGCATCCCTGATTTTAAAACTGGGTACCAAAAAAGTAAATAATAATTAAAAGAATGTCAAAAACAGAGACCCCAAGGAAGAGAACATAAAAGCTATATATACATAATAGAATATTCCTATAATACTAGCAGCTTGGGATACTCAGGAAGAATTGTGAGTACAAATACACTCTCACAAATTTAGTGAGGACCTAAGCAATTAAGTGAGATTGTTTGTCAAATGAAAATATTTAAAGAGATCTAGGATATTTTTCAGTGTTTAAGTGCCTCAGGATTCAGTCCCCAGAACCAAAAAAGAAAAGAAACAGATTTCAATATACATCTTTCAAAAGGAAACATAAGTGTTAAATAATCATAAGATATCTCAATAGCATTAGAAATTAGGAAATGAAAAATAAAATAATAACTGTGAGACAAAATTAAATAGTATCAGTAAACACATGAAACAAATTTTCATGAACTAAAGAGGAAGTAAAAATTGTTATTTCTTTTAAGAAACTGGGTATTGAAAATACATGTTTATTCTCCAACAGAAGCATATGCTTATAAAAATTAATGCACATCTGAACCATGATAACATATAAAGATATGACAGTGTTGGTCCAAACAGATAAAACACAAAACATGAAGAAAAGGCAATGTACATTGAGAAAGACATAAGAATAGAGCGAGGAAAATGATTTCCAGAAACCATTTTTATCATAATATATCCAGTTTGACAAATATGTAAATCATCAAATAGTTTTATGTAGATGTCACATATATGTAATATTTTGCATGCATACATATTTAAAAATAGAGTTCGAGAAAATAAATATATACATATATAAAAGAACATAAAAGACTTGATTATACTCACTATTGTATATATGATAAAACTCATCATTAGCAAGATGTAAAATTCCCCCTAAATCACAAACATCACCGCATTAAAATGTTAGCATATTTTACTTTTTGGAAGAAGTGACCAGAGCAAAATTCTAAAATTTATCTGGAATATTATATGTTATACATAAAATTAGCACTCAAATTCTGAATTAAAAGAATTTATTTTTCAATAATAAAAACCAAAGAATCATAATACAAAACAATATCCATAAATGAATGTATATGTCTGTAAAACTCAATGTTTATTTAATAAAAATTGAAAGGCCAACATACATCTAAACACCTTAAGAAACTCACCACATGTGAAAGAATGACATGGCCAAACCTAAAGGAAAATCAACTACAGGGCAGAATTTACTGGTATAGTTTTTGTATACAATATGCAAGGCACTGGGTTCAAATTGCAGCCCAATAATAAAAGGCATATTTTAAGTGAGGGCAATATTGGGAATATAAAAGAACAGGAGCTACTGACTCTCTCTCCATCCATGGATACATTGAATGCAAATATTATGTTTCAAGTTCCTCTTAGGCAAAGTAAAAATGAGTTGAAAGATTTATATAAACTGAACAGCTGGGAAAATACCTGCCACTTGATGATTTTAAAAAGCTAGGGTAAACTTGGGCCTCTGTTCAGCCTTAGGCATTGTACTATGTAATTGGAACAGAATTACCAACAGCCAGTGTCACCCTGAAAAGAGAAAGATTGGGACCATATATATAACACAATACCTCTAAGTAGTTTTTGTGCTTACAGCTTAATTTTGCTTGTGCTGAAGAAGTATCTTGACATTTATAAGTGCTAACAACACAGAAAAAGTGATAGTTGTCTATGTCCATGCAAGAGCATCCATGTGCTTAAACCCTGAGATCAGGAGAGAGAAGTTAATCACAAAAGATTTGGTTTATGCATTTGTGGGTGTTCAACACACAAAGAGCTCCAATCTCCAGCTTGCCCTTCTAAAAATTCCATGACTGCCAATTTTTCCCAGGAGAAAAACGTTTTCTTCACTGACCATTTAATCTTTTAACATATTCCACTCAATGGAAAAAAAAAACTATTTTTCTCATATATAACAAAACACTCTGAAAAAAAAAGTATAAGGCTTATGCAGGAGGACCACAAATAGAAAGACATTTCAAACCCTCAAAGTTCTGGGAGTAAAGCTTACTGATCCTATGCCAATATCTACTAGATCAAAACCTGTGGTCTTCTATTAGTTTGTAAGCATGTCTCTGGGCTCCTAAAATCCTAACCAGTAGTTCAGAGAAGAGGTTAGAAAGCACTTATATCTATTAATTCCCAGAAAAGATTTTCTACTCACTCTCTCTGTGGCCACTTGACAGATTGGACTCTACAATCTTCTAATATGAATTTGATGCACTAGCCAAACAGTGGACACTTGTATACTGAACACCACTATTAGAGTAGCTTTTGCCACCAGGCATGGTTGCACATGCCTCTAATCCCAGCAGCTTGGGAATTTGAGGCAGGAGGACCTCCAGTTCAAAGCCAGCCTCAAGAAAAGTGAGGCACCAAGCAACTCAGTGAGACCCTGTCTCTAAATAAAATACAAATTAGGGCTGGGAATGTAGATCAGTGGTTTAGTGCATCTGAGATCAATCCCCAGTGCCTACACTAAAACAGAGAACACTTTTGTGAATAATTTAATAATAAAAATGAGTCAAGAAACTATGGATATAGAGAAAAAGAAATCCTTATACACTGTTGGTAAAAATGAAAATTTAGAAAACTCATTTGTGAAAATCATGTAGACTCCTTGAACTATTTAAAACAGAGCTAACACATAACATGATTACATTAATTCTGGGTAGAATTTCAAGAAGTTAGAATGAGGAAGTCAAAGAAATGACTGCATGCCCATTATCACATAGCAGTATTTTCAGTAGTCAAAGAAAAAAAAAAGAATGATAGACTTAAGTGAAGGGTGTTCCAAGAGATTTCTTTCAGCTCCAGGGCATCCAATTACTCACCAGATAATCTTCACACCATATTTTACACTGCTTACTTTTGTCAGAAGAGGACACAGAGGGCTAAATAGGCTATACAGTCCAAAACTATGTGGACATGATAGCTATGGATACATCAGAAACCCCTGACCCAGGAGAAAGTATGAGAGTTACATGAGTGACAAGAGGACATATCATTTTGTAAAGTCCACAAGAGGGAATCCCGACTCAAAGACAATCAAGTAAGGTATCTGTTTCTATGAAAGACAAAGAGAGGAAAAGAATAAGCATTTCATTACAAAGTGTCAGTGACACTTTTTTTCTGTCATACTAAACACAAACTGGATGATAAAAATCCCATAACACTGCCGCCTAGTGCTTGGGTTGTGGCTAAGAGTTAGAACACTCACCTAGCATGTGTGAGGAACTGGGTTTGATCCTCAGCACGACATAAAATGAAATAAAATATTGTGTCCACTTATATCTAAAAAATATTAAAAAAACAGTATCAACTAGTGTTGGAAAAAATAGTCACAAAATAATTTGTTCATCTGAAATATGTGAAACAGTTTATTATGTTGTGGAATAATAAATTTGGCATTGGGGATATGAACAGGAAAATGAAATTATAGGATTATATTTTGAAACCTTTAAAAAATAAAACTAAAGAAAAAGTCTAGCATTCTGAATTTGAGTTCCTTCTTCTCAGATATATAGAAAGCTCAGGAGCAAAAATCAACTTAGTCACCTGTATACCAGCAACACTTTTATGCAGAGTAAAGAAAATCACATCTGAATTTGGAATACTCTCGTGATAATATGGCAATAAGTAATACACAATCTGCGGAGATGCCAGGCTTCCAGAACAAAGCTGTCCATGTAGGCTTCAGGCCATGCCTGAAGACACCATGATTAGATAGGACAGAATGTCCAGGATTCAGCTGTTGATGTATTCCCCACTGGATTTCACAGAGAAGGCTTAAGAATGATCTTCTCCATAGGAATGTTCATTTTTGTATATTCTGGAGACTATGCTGGGAAGTTCCCATATACCAAAACCACTTTCAGCCATAGCAATTGCTGTGTGAAACTTCTTCCAAATGGTCTTCCTTTCCAGTGTACAGATACAGTCTCAAAACTATGCACAGTCACTATTTTCTGACTTTCAGTGTGCTTGGCACTCCCCCTATAGGTTTTCCATCATTTGTGTGGCAGCAAACCTGGGTTTTCTGGGCATTGAGGAGGATGCCTAGAAATGGATCCCAAAGAATTGAAAGCTTCAGAAATAAAAACTTGATCAGATAGTGTGAGCCATGCTTTTCATATGGGTCATATGATGAATGGAAAAATTCTCACCCAAAAGTGTCTGATTTGAATGTCCCTGCCATCTGAGTCTGAATCCACTGAGCCGATTCAAAGTGACAATAGATGGCATCAACTTCAGCAATCAATGAGGCCATCCATAATGAGTCCAGATAGGTGCATTTACTTTACTTTTCTTATTAGGTGATTAGAAATGAGTACAGGCATTGTTGCCCTTTCTGTGCTTATTCTACCTTTAAACTCCATAAATTACAGTTTAAACCTTAAGTTTTCACCTCTATAGTGTCATTCTAAGGTACATACTCAATTATCCGCACCTTCTGTGGCATACATAAGGCATACTATATTGTACCCATTTGTTTTATAGAACCTTTCATATTATAATCATTTATAAGTATCTCTTTCTTACTAATTTATCAGAAATGCAAGACCATATCAAATTCATATTTGCATCTTTTATGTTCAGCCTATTTTCTTGCTAATATGACATGATTTTTGTTTGCATTGAATACATAAATTTACTTTTTTTACAGATGTTGATTAATCTTTATTTTGTTCTTTTATTTATATGTGGTGCTGATAATTTAACCCAGTGACTCACATATGCTAGGTTACTTTTTAACATTGAAATAATAAAGACATTTTGAAACTAATATTTTGGTTGACATCATATTGCCCCTCTAAAATACTCCCCTGCTATTTTTAAATTTCAAAATGTATTCTTAATACCTTTCATATCAGACTCTTGTTCTGCAAACTCTTGGGTGTCCCAGCCAATTCCAATTTTTCATTATCAGACAGTTCATTTTCCTCCTCTTTCTGTGCTGTCTTCAGTATTCTTGGTCCCTCAACTGCTCTGCTAGAACATATTAAGTTCCCATCCCTCATGACATGATGCTTCCAAACCTATTCCAAATGCAGTTTACTA
>NW_026694126.1:0-21230 GCF_021218885.2 Marmota monax | reverse complement strand
GAAAAGTAGACCATGTACACAATATAACAATATAATTTGCTCAATTTCACTACCCAGTACCTCCCCTTTCCCTCCTTTCCACCCTCCTTCTGGTCCCCTTCCTCTACTCTAATGGTCTCCCTTCTATTTTCATGAGATCCTCCTACACACACATCTTTTATTTTTCCTTTTTTTCTTCTCCAGCTTCCACATATGAGAAAAAACATGACCCAACTTGACTTCTGAGTTTGGCTTATTTCACTTAACATGATGTTTTCTGGTTCCATCTGTTTACCAGCAAATGACATAATTTCATTCTTCATTGTGGCTGAATAAACCTCCATTATGTACAAATACCATATTTTCTTTACCCATTCATCCATTGACAGACACATAGGTTGGTTCCATAGTTTGACTAGTGTTAATTTTGCTGCTATACACATGGGTATGCAAGTATATTATGCTAACTTTAATTCTTCAGGGTAAATACCAAAGAGTGGCATGTATAGTTGCCACAGTCTGGCTGGGCACAAATGCCGCAGTCTGGCTGGGCACACAATCACGAGCCACCACACAGCTTATAGATTCAAACAGCAACTCTTTATTCCCGAACTCACACCAGCCGTCTACAATCACGTTCTGGGGAAATCCACGTTCTCTGCCCAAATCCACCTCCACTGGGCTTCTATCTCCCAAAATATACTGTCTGAATCCCGTGAGAACTCAAGGGGAACTCAGGCAGCAGGATACGCCCTATTCCCAGCAGGAATAATCTTAAACCTTAAACCTGGAACCTAAACTGGGAACGCCCTAAACACGATTATCTTAAAACCGGGAACACCCTAATCTGCCTTGGTCCTTGAGCAAGGTCACCTACATTCAATGTCACTGCAACATGTCAGCAACATGGGGTACGCTGGCAAGGAAATTGTCATACCTACTTGGCTAATGGCTCCCAGCATCTCCCCCCTTCTGATTAATTAAACAACAAGCAATGTGGCTTAAGGACCGTGCCTGGTAGGTTGTCCAATTCAACATATGGTTCTTACCCGTCATGGGAAAAACTGACCTTTAGGCGTCAGCCTCCTGTCTTAGGTTGATACCACTGCAATTGAATCATACCCGTCACTGACTACCGGTCCAGCATACAGCCATACTTGTGGATAGGTCTATGCACCAGTGGGGGGGGGTGAGGTTCTTTTCCTCACCTCTGTTGGCCCCCAAATTTGGCCTTGGTGCCAGTGGGGGAGTGAGGTTAATGTGGCTTATGGACCGTGCCTGGTAGGTTGTCCAATTCAACATATGGTTCTTACCCGTCATCGGAAAACTGACCTTTAGGCGTCAGCCTCCTGTCTTAGGTTGATACCACTGCAATTGGATCATACCCGTCACTGACTACTGGTCCAGCATACAGCCATACTTGTGGATAGGTCTATGCACCAGTGGGGGGGTGAGGTTCTTTGCCTCACCTCTGTTGGCCCCCAAATTTGGCCTTGGTGCCAGTGGGGGAGTGAGGTTAATGTGGCTTATGGACCGTGCCTGGTAGGTTGTCCAATTCAACATATGGTTCTTACCCGTCATCGGAAAACTGACCTTTAGGCGTCAGCCTCCTGTCTTAGGTTGATACCACTGCAATTGGATCATACCCGTCACTGACTACCGGTCCAGCATAAGCCATTGGCCCCCAAATTTTAGACCATCACTAGCAGAAGGGAGGAGGATACAGAAATGCCACGACACCAAGCCAATTGACGGCTCCTTAGGAAAAATTGCATCACTGGTGACACCATCAGCAAAGATATGCCAGCATTACCACAATTCGCTGCACCAAACGATAGTTACATAGTCCAGGCAAGTTCTGCAAGCAGTTCAAAGCAGAGGAATCTATCAATATGTCCATTTCCTCCCAAAATCCGTTTCCTCCCAAAGTAAGTTGACTCTTTGATTGAGCATTACTTGTTGAGTTCTTCACCGGCACTGGGATGGAGATAGGAATTCTGGCAATGATGCTAAAGAGACATTATCCTGAAAAGAATTATTAAATATAATGAAAAGGAAAGGTGAAAGTAAACAAACAGATCTGTTAACCTACTTTAAAAACAATCCTTAACAGCCTTTTACCTAATTTAAACTAGTAAACAAATAGATCTGTTAACCACCTTTAAAAACAATCCTTAACAGCTGTTTACCTAATTTAAATTAAACCATTTAAATCACGTGAATAAAAAAAATAATAATAATTCGGATCCATTTTTTCATGAGCGCTCCTCATATAAGAAATATGGACATACGCACATACAGACATACAACACAAAACACAAGAGTGTACACAAACGTACAACACATAAGAAAATAGTAAAGGCCTTGTAGCTTTACCTGGGTGAAATCTCCTTTGCAATGTTTAAAAACTCCACAGTCAAAAAATAAAACTGATCAGAAAAACATTAACCTAGGTTTGTATGAGCTCAAAAAATAAAAATAGAACCTTATGATGTGGAAAAATGCAATAATAAAATAGCTATTGAAAAAAGCATCCTGGTTAATCACTGTCGCAGATGTAAGAATGGCCAAGCTGGAGTTCTGGATATCAGCTGTTATGGATTTGAGTCAAATTATCTTCTTTTCGATCTGTAGAAACTGTTTTAGTTAATCTCTCTGGAATCCAAATGGGCTGCTGTTCTCCCTGTGGAAAAACACAAACAGACCCCCGACTCCAGACAATCACTGGGTCAGGACCTTTCCATTGTCCTGTTAGAATATCTTTCCAAAGTACTTTAGGCTTATGTACATTTTTTGGATACATATGCCTTTCCGCAGCACTAAGTCCTGATAAATCCAAATTTAAAAAGTTTAGAGTAAAAAGGGTTATTTTAAGGTTAACTTTGGGGGATATATACCCCTTTCCAATTCCCTCTTTTTGCTTTAATAAGTATGTTTTAATAGTTTGATGAGCTCTTTCAACTATGCCTTGTCCCTGTGGATTGTATGGGATTCCTGTTATATGAGTAATACCAAATGATGAGCAAAATTGTTTAAAAGAGGTAGAGGTATAGCCAGGACCATTATCAGTTTTTAACTGTTTAGGAACACCCACAGTGGCAAAATTTTGTAAGCAATGAGCTATAACATCTTTAGTTTTTTCTCCGGCATGAAGGGAGCCCATCAAAAATCCAGAAGAAGTATCGACTGTAACGTGTAAATATTTTAATTTTCCAAATTCTGGCAAGTGTGTGACGTCCATCTGCCAAATATGGTTAGGTATCAGTCCTCTAGGATTGACTCCAAGATTAACTTGTGGTAAAAATGTCACACAATTTTGACATTGTTTTATTATATGTCTGGCTTGTTCCTTAGTTATTTTAAAACGCTTTTGTAAAGTATTAGCATTAACATGAAACCTTTTATGAAAATTTGTAGCTTCTTCAAATGTAGAGAAAATATGTATGTCATGTGTAGTTTTATCTGCTAAATCATTGCCTAAACTAAGGGCTCCAGGCAATCCTGTATGTGCCCTAATATGTCCTATAAAGAATGGATCTTTTCTGTCCCAGATTAGACTTTGTATAGTGGAAAACAAAGAGAAAACAGTAGAAGGGGAAATCCTACCAGCATCTTCAAGAGATACTATAGCATTAACTACATACTGACTATCAGAAAATAAATTAAATACAGAATCTTTAAACATCAAAAAAGCTTGTAAAACTGCATTAAGCTCTACCTTTTGAGCTGATTGTTTGGGTACGAAAAATGTAAAAGTTTGATCAGGGGTAACTACTGCTGCTGTACCATTATTTGACCCATCAGTGAATATATTTGGAGCATTCATGATAGGTGTTTTTCTTGTCATTTTAGGAAAAACTACAGGATGCTTAGACCAAAAAGACAACAAAGGATTAGATGGTAAATGATTATCAAATGAAACATTAGATTTACACATGATTATTGCCCAAGTATTTAACTCATTAGCTAACTCATCAATTTGATCCATAGTATATGGAGTAATAATTTTATTGGGAGAAATTCCAAACACTCCCTTCGCTGCTTTTATTCCTTTGAGTATTAATTGTCCTACAGCCTCAGGATACCTAGTAAGAATAGTGTTAGGAGAATAAGGTAAATGTATCCACAATAATGGACCTTCTTGCCAAAATACTCCTGTAGGAATATTTTTTGTTGGTAGTACAATAAATAATAAAGGCAAACTTATATCAATTCTATCCAAATGTATATTTTCCATATATGTTTCAATAATTTTTAATGCCTTTCTTGCTTTAGGAGTTAACATGCGGGGTGAATTTGGATCTGATGGACCTTTTAGAATATCAAATAAAGGTCCCAACTCTCCTGTTGGTATACCTAGATAAGGCCTTATCCAATTTATGTCTCCCAATAACTTTTGAAAGTCGTTAAGTGATTTGAGTTGATCTACTCGTATTTGAATTTTTGGTGGACGGACCATGGTTGAGGATAATAGAACTCCTAAATAATTAATTGGAAAATTTAATTGTACTTTATCTATTGCTATCTCTAGATTATAATTTTTTAATAAGTTTTTAAGTGTGGCATAACATTCCAGCAATATGTTTTTATCTTTATGTGCCAATAATACATCATCCATATAGTGAAATATTTGTAGTTCAGGATTTTGATTTCTAAGTGGCTGGATTGCTTTGTTAACATATATTTGACACATAGTTGGACTGTTAGCCATCCCTTGAGGGAGTACTTTCCATTCATATCTCTGATCAGGACCTTCATGATTTAATGCAGGGATAGTAAATGCAAAACGTGGACTATCCTCGGGATGAATTGGAATTGAAAAAAAACAATCTTTAATATCTATAGCTAAAACATGCCAAGTTTTTGGCAAAGCAGACAATTGAGGAATCCCTGATTGAGCAGGTCCCATAATAACCATCTCATTATTAATGGCTCTTAAATCTTGCAACAATCTCCATTTACCAGATTTCTTTTTGATGACAAAAATGGGAATATTATGGGGAGATATGGAAGGTTGTATATGTCCTTCCGCTAATTGTTGTTTGACCAGATCATGGGCTACTTGTGTCTTTTCTTTAGTCAGGGGCCACTGAGGAACCCACACTGGTCTTTCTGATTTCCAAGTAATTTTGATTGTCTCAGTGGCCCTTTCTGAAAATCCAACCCATGTCTGTCTGTTCCTTGATCTATTTGTACTGGTGCTGCTATACCTTGCCCTTGTTTTCCTAATCTTTTTTCTTTCCTAAAGCCTTGTCTAGCCCTAGTAGTGGGCGCATTAGGATTGATGTTATTTGTTAATGTCAAACCTAATTGATCTAGGACATCTCGTCCCCATAAATTTATAGGAAGATGATCCAATACATATGGCTGTATAGTTCCTTCACATCCTTCAGGATCCTTCCAATCTAATATCATAGAACTTCTATGGGGATTAGTCGCCACTCCTAGGCCTCAAAGCGTTTGAGTGGCTTGTTGTAATGGCCAATGTTTTGGCCATTCTTGACGAGATATGATGCTAAGGTCAGCTCCTGTGTCCAGTAGCCCATTAAACTCATGACCTTGAATATTTAGTTTTAGCATTGGGCGAGAATCTAAATTTAAAGACAACATAGCCCAATCTACACCTGTGGAGCCTAATCCCCTGGAACCTCTTTCTACACTATGACTAGGAAATTTATTATGTAGGCTGGGTATTATTAACAACTGTGCTATTCTATCTCCAGGTGAAATTACTGATATACCTCTTGGAGAACTAGCTATAATTTTTATTTCACCTACATAATCAGGATCAATTACCCCAGGACTTATCATAAGTCCTTTTAATGTAGATGAACTACGTCCCAATAATAAGCCTACTGTTCCTTGGGGAAGAGGTCCTTTTACTCCTGTGGGAATGATTTGATCTCCCATCTCTGGAGTTAATACTGCTCTGGCAGAGGCACAGATGTCCAACCCTGCGCTCCCTCGGGTTTGTCTGATGAGGGATTTAATGGACAATGTGTCCTGGGCACTACCCTGATGGTGTTGCTGGGATCCTCCACTGCCCCGTATATTTGTGGTTGTGGGCCCCGGAGCATTGGGCCCCCCTGTCTGTTTTTTGGCAATGGAGCCTGATGCCTTTCTCCACGATATCATGGATAAATACCTGGTCTTTGTCCGTTTTTTGATAAAGGAGTACCCTCAATGGTGGTTTGAGAACGGCATTCATTAGCCCAATGTCTCCCTCTACGGCATCGTGGGCAAATACCCGGTATTCTATTCCTTTGATACCTACTTTTGTTAAACCCTCCTCCTATGGGGCAATTCCTTTTAAAATGTCCTGTTTGTTCACAATCATAGCATGTTTTTGGCCTGGCATCTAAAGCCTGTTGTACTGCAGCTGCCAAGACTTGCCCTTGTTCATTAATATCTCTACATAATTTAATATATGTGTTTAAATCTTCATGTCTCCATGGTCTAATAACCTCTCTGCAGCAACGATTTGCTTGGTCATAAGCCAGTTGTTTTATTAATGGCATTGCTTGTTCTGTATCCCCAAAAATTTTGGCAGCCGTTTGAATTAGCCTATCTACAAAGTCAGCGTAAGGTTCATTAGCTCTCTGTATTACCTTAGATAGCTGACCTTGTAAATCTCCATGTCCTTGTAAAGTCTTCCATGCCCTAACTGCGTCTGCAGCAATTTGTGCATATATAGCAGGATCATATTCAATTTGTTGCCGTTGACCCTCATAAGGTCCTTTTCCTAACAACATATCTAGATTTCTTTGAGGGTAACCAGCTGCTGCATTTCGCCTAGCTGTCTCCGTGCAAAATTCCTCATTGGCAACCTTCCATAACAAATATTGTCCTCCATTTAGTACAGATTTACACATGCTAGCCCAATCTGCTGGCATCATGTCCAAGTTAGTAATGGACTCGACCATGCTTACCGTGAAGGGAGCTTGGGGACCATAGGTTGTTACAGCCTCCTTTAACTGCTTCACTGTTTTAAAATCTAAAGCACGGTGAATTCGCTGCCCTCCTGCCTGTTCAAGTACAGGGCATGCTAATCTTTGAGGTCCTGTGTCAGGATCCCATTTATCAACTACGGGGTTTGAGGGCCACTCAGCTGTCTCCATCGGGGGGCTGTTGGTTGAATTACGCCCTCTTGTGATAAAATGGAGTTAGTAACAGCCTCCTGTTGTGGCCTTTTTCCTAACAACCCCTTTTCCTTTAAATTTTCTTCCTCTGTCTGACTAGCTCGAGAGACCTTCTCTTTTGCTTGATCTAAAATGTCTTTCTCCATGGTCTGAACCTCTAACAATTTACTTAACATCTTTTCGGTTTGTTTTTTACTAATTTCTAATCTACTATAAAGATAACGCAACCCAATAAGATAGCACAAAACAAAGCCGAAACTGAATGAAACAAAAACGGAATAAAAAATCGTTGTATCAATTTTCTCTTCCTCAGGGCTGACAAACTTCAAACCTTTAGTCAACCATTTTTTCCAGTTTGACTGAGAAATTTCTAGGGATAGGCAGCTTGAAACAAAAACAAGATAAATCAAAACAATAACACATTGTTTTTTGAGTTGGTGACCCATTCTTTCGCTCTTCCTCAGGGGCGAGCAATTTCACTTACCTCCAAGCTTCAGAAGTTCCCCGTACAAGCCACCAAATGCCACAGTCTGGCTGGGCACAAATGCCGCAGTCTGGCTGGGCACACAATCACGAGCCACCACACAGCTTATAGATTCAAACAGCAACTCTTTATTCCCGAACTCACACCAGCCGTCTACAATCACGTTCTGGGGAAATCCACGTTCTCTGCCCAAATCCACCTCCACTGGGCTTCTATCTCCCAAAATATACTGTCTGAATCCCGTGAGAACTCAAGGGGAACTCAGGCAGCAGGATATGCCCTATTCCCAGCAGGAATAATCTTAAACCTTAAACCTGGAACCTAAACTGGGAACGCCCTAAACACGATTATCTTAAAACCGGGAACACCCTAATCTGCCTTGGTCCTTGAGGAAGGTCACCTACATTCAATGTCACTGCAACATGTCAGCAACATGGGGTACGCTGGCAAGGAAATTGTCATACCTACTTGGCTAATGGCTCCCAGCATATAGTTGGGTCATATGGTGGTTCTATTCCTAGTCTTTTGAGGAACCTCCATACTGATTTTCATAGTAGTTGTACTAATTTACAATCTAAACAGTGTAAAAGTATTACTTTTTCCCCACATTCTCTCCACAATTTATTGTTATTTTTATTCTCGATGATTGCTGTATAAATAGAGTGAGGTAAAATTTCATTGTAGTTTTGATTTGCATTTCCCTAATTGCTAATAATGTTGAACATTTTTTCATATATTTGCTGATCATTTGTATATCTTCCTTAGAGAAGTTTCTGTTTAATTTGCCCACTTATTAGGTTTATTTTTTAATTTTTTGTTGGTAAGCTTTTGGGCTTCTTTATATATTCTGGATATATTAATCCTCTGTCAGAAAAATAGCTGGCAAAAACTTTTTCCCATTCTATAGGTTCTTTATTCACACTCATAATTGTTTCCTTTGCTGTGTGGTAATCTGGTTCTTTAATTAAAATTGGAATAATGTTTAACTTTCAGGAAAGAAATGTATTTATCTAAACCAGGTATTGAAATGTAGCAATTATGTTACATGAATGCATACAAATGTCTAAATGAACCCTACTATCATGTATGACTGAGGTACTAATAAAAACATTTTTAAATTATAGAGACTGACTCAGGAGAGGAAAGAAGATTGTTATCTCAAGGATATTGCCACAGAGAAAAGACAGCACAGGCCTTGGTTGAACAAGATCTTACTCAGAGTGTAGCCTTCTTTCTCATTGTCCCTGCTCAATATCTCAGCCCTTTGCACCCAGAGATGATCTTATTTGGTGACAGCCTCCCATCTTCTTTGCTTAGGTAATTTTCCAAATAAATCTTTTCCCTTGCCCCATCAACTTGCCTTAAGTCATTGCCTTTTTTGAGTGGCAAGTAAATAAACCTGGGTTCCATCACTTCCAGCTGCCAGCAACAACTGTGATGTAATGCCTTTATCTATGCCTGATCATTTTGTTTGCTCTGAAGTCTCCTGTCTCTGGAATTAATATAGCCATATTGGCCCTGTTGGTATTTTTGTTAGTTTTGTATATCTTTCTCTAACTCTTTACCTATAATCTTTGTATTTTTATATTTATAGTGGGTTTCTAGTAGTCACCATGTAGGAGAGTCTTACTTTTGTATCCACTCTATCAGTCTCTGAGTTTTATTTGGCATATTTACATCATTTGTATTTAATGTAGTGTTGGCACATTCAGGTTAATGCCTATCCTATTTGTACCTGTTTTCTATCAATTGGATCTTTTAAAATGTTCCCCATTTTTCTGCCTTCTCTGGTATTACTTGTTTTTATCGATTACACTTTATTTTGAATCTTAGCACATCAATTATACTTTTTAAGATTTGTGTGTGTGTGTGTGTGTGTGTGTGTGTTTACACTAAGTTTGCAGACGTGGTTTTCAGCAACTCTTAGTCCACATCTAGTTACACCATACTGTTACATGGGAGGTGCTGGCAATTTAGAACAGAGTAATCCAAGTTCCTTTCTCTCTTCCCTTGAGGCATGCTATCATTCATTTCACTTATCCATATGCTCTGATATGAGAATTCATCATTCTTATAACATTTTAATGAACATCACTAGGTCAACTAAGAATTAGAAAAATAAAAGGCTTTATTTTAGCTCTGTTATTTCTAATCTTCTTTCTTCTGTATATACAAGTTTCTGACCCATATCACCTTCCTTCTCGTTGGAAACCTTTAAATATTTTCATAAATCAAATCCACCAGTGACAAGGTCTCTCGGTTTTCATTGCTGGAGAAAGCTTTGTTTCTTGGCCTTTCAAGGATAGTTTGCCGAATACATAATTGTGGGTTGGTGGCTCCTTTTTTATATAATTAGACATAATTCCTCATCTGTTAAATCCCAATTCTCTGCCATACCTGAGGCTGGTGGTGTGAACTGATCAATATAATCAATAAGTCATAGATATACGTTATAGATTATAGGTATAAGGCAAGATAACATAGATAATCAATAAGTCTTAGGCATAGGTTATAGACTGTAGGAATAAGGTAAGATAATATAGATAAGCAACAGTAAGACATAAGTATAACATGAATATATAGATAAGTTCATCAGGAGTAAGCCTAAGTAACAGTAGTAAACTCATGTAACTGTAAGACATAGGATTTAAGCCATAGGAAAAAAGATATACAACAGTGAACAGTGATAACTCAGGATAGTTATAGATAAATATAAACTAGTAGGTTAATATAGATAAGGTAAGATCAATGTAGCCATGAACAAATATATCACCTTGATCTTGTAGCCTTGCATAGGATAAAGGACATAAGGATTATAGATATTAGTAAAATGATAGATAAGTGTGTGTATGTAGACTATAAGGTGACTGTAGTTTCAAGTAGGCATCAAATAAGTTACTATTGCTGAGTGTGTAAAACAATTGCTGTGGTTGAATCTGATTAATCACTTGTAACAATTCCTACCTTACTGGGATACCAGGAATGGAATCACTATAGTCATAGGAGCAAAAAGATATGAGACTCCATCTTAGCTGTTCTAGACTCCATCTTGGTTTTTTTCTGTTACTGTCCCTGTGAAGAGAGAACTGTGTGACCCATTTCTGGGAAACAGAAAGGAAATCTGTCTTCTTATAAAAACTTATTTTTCTGTACTTTGTACCCCATAAATTGTACCCCACTCAGATGCAGCCTTGCTCATGGTGAGCTACATCCTGCGTTTGAGGGCACTTGCAGTCTCCATGACTTTGAAATAAATTCTTGCCCACGCCAACCCCTCAGGATATGGTTGTCTAGCACCTGCTTGACCCAGGAATGTGGCCAATTGAATTAAAAATCTAATTGGGAGGAGAAAGCCTGGCGCCAGCCCAGCCCAGACTGGAGGAAGAAGACCAATGCCAAGCCAGACCTGAGGAGGAAGCCCAGCCCAGCCTGCGTGCTAGTCCCAAGGAAGCCCATCAACCCTTAAAACCCATCAAAGGGGGTGTGGCTACCAGCACGGTTCTGTGGCTTATCCAAGTACCCGGTTTGAAACTCCCCCACCCTTAGCTGCTTTATCTCAAAAAATTTCCCACAAGCTTTTGGGGGTTGTAGCTATCAACACAAAACAACAACTGTACAGGCACCTGGTTTCCCACCTCAGAGATTAGAGTAGGGAAAATACAGGTGGAAGCTCATGTCCTTTTACATTGGCTATATCCACCACCCTGAACACAGAGGCTCAAGCTAGGAATAGACAATGCCACCTACTGGAAGCAAGGAAAACAGTGTTCTGAGAGACGTTTTTTTCCCTCTTTCTCTCTTTTCTTCTCTTTCTTTCACAACCTCAACATATGTGAAACCAAGGACTGTGCATGAACAACCGAATCACCAAAATAATATCATATGGAGGAATTGCATATACCCCACTTTCCCCCCATTTTTTCTTTATTTCTATCTTGCTTTCTTTTTTCTTCTCTTATTTTTCTTTTCTTCCTTGTTATTTTTTTTTCTTTTCTTCATCCGTATTCCCTCTATCCCACTTACAACCTCCTAACTTTTGCTATCTATACATAGGGTAACTATCTAAATGCAGATAGGAGGTTGAGTCTATACATTAGTGTTCTCCAAAGTTGCTAAGTTAGTTTAACCTCATACCCTCACTCCTTTCCCTCTAAGCATAACATCCTTCATCTGAAATTAAGTTTTCTATATGCCACCAGATATGGTATGCCTTTTATGAAACTAATGACTATATTCTTAAAAATAATTAAAACCAATATCTGTAGATGTAGAATCTAACTATAAATGTATTAATAATGAAAACTAGTGCTTAGATGATGTACTGTATATTGGGAACTGTTAACATTGTCTTTCTCTACAAAAGAGGGATTTTGGAACTATACAAGAACAATATAAATATATAAGGGGAAAACCATTAACACAACAGTTTCACAAAGCTAGAAAGAACCATGAGCAGTATGAAAAGACAAGGAAAAAAAGGACCACAAACAATACAGGTCAATTCAACATTAGATGAGGTAATATCTACAGCTGATGGAATGTCAGACAAAGAGTTCAGGATATACATGCTTCAGATGATCTGGAGTCTTAAGGAAGACATTATACAGCAAATTCAGACAATGAAAAATCACTTTGACAATGAATTACATAAACAAATCCAAGAAGCAAAAGATCAACTCTATAGGGAGATAGAGGATATTAAAAAAAGAAACAGAAATCCTGGAAATGCAGGAAACAATAAACCAAATTAAAAATTCAAGTGAGAGTATTACCAGCAGAGTAGAACACTTAGAAGATAGAATTTTAGACAACGAAGACAAAGTTTTTCAACTTGAAAAGAACATAGACAGCTCAGCGAGAATGTTAAGAAATCATGAGCAGAACATCCAAGAATTATGGGATAACATAAAGAAACCAAACTTAAGAGTTATTGGGATACAAGAGGATATAGAGGTCCAAACCAAGGGAATGAGCAAGCTATTCAATGAAATAATACTAGAAAACTTCCCAGACTTAAAGAATGAAAAAGAAATCCAAATACTAGAAGCCTACACGACACCAAATGTACAAAATCATAAGAGATCCACACCAAGATATATAATAATGAAGATGCCCAACATACAGAATAAGGAGAGAATCTTAAAAGCCACAAGAGAGAGGAAGCAGATTTCATTTAGGGGTAAACCAATCAGGATAATGGCTGATCTTTCAACACTGACTCTGAAAGCTAGAAGATCCTGGAACAACATATTTCAAATGCTGAAAGAAAAAGGGTTCCAACCGAGAATCATGTATCCAGTGAAATTAAGCTTCAGGATTGAAGATGAAATAAAAATCTTCCATGATAAACAAAAGTTAAAAGAATTTGCAGCTAGAAAACCAGCTCTTCAAAACATCCTTGGCAAAACATTACAAGAAGAGGAAATGAAAAATAACAATGAAAACCAACAGCGGGAGGTAGTACAGTAAAGGAAAAACTAATCATAGAGGAAAAACAAATCATGTTAAGTAACATACATAATCAAATATGGCTGGAAGTACAAACCATATCTCAATAGTAACCCTAAATGTTAATGGCTTAAATGCACCAATCAAAAGACATAGGCTAGTAGAATGGATTAAAGAAAAGATCCAACAATATGCTGCCTACAGGAGACTCATCTGATAGTAAAAGACATACACAGACTGAAGGTGAAAGGTTGGGAAAAATCATACCACTCATATGGACCCCGGAAGCAAGCAGGGGTGTCCATACTTGTATGAAATAAAATAGACTTCAAGCCAAAGTTAATCAAAAGGGATAAACAAGGACACTACATACTGCTCAAGGGAACCATACACCAACAAGACTTAATGATCATTAATATATATGCCCCAAACAATGGTGCAGCTACATTCATCAAACAAACTCTTCTCAAGTTCAAGAGTCAAATAGACCACAATACAATAATCATGGGAGATTTTAACACACCTCTCTCACCACTGGACAGATCTTCCAAAGAAAAATTGAATAAAGAAACCATAGAGCTCAATAATACAATTAATAACTTAGACTTAATTGATATATACAGAATATACCTCCCAACATCAAGCGGATACACTTTCTTCTCAGCAGCACATGGATTCTTCTCAAAAATAGACCATATATTATGTCACAGGGCAAATCTTAGCACTTACAAAGGAGTAGAGATACTACGATGCATTTTATCTGATCATAATGGAATGAAAATGGAAATCAGTAATAAAATAAGAAAGAAAAAATCCTACATCACATGGAGAATAAACAATATGTTACTGAATGAACAAAGGGTTACAGAAGACATCAAAGAGGAAATTAAAAAATTCTTAGACGTAAATGAAAACTCAGACACAACATATCGAAATCTCTGGGACACTATGAAAGCAGTACTAAGAGGAAAATTCATTTCATCGAGTTCATTCCTTTTTTTTTTTTTTTTTTTTTTTAATATTTGAATTTTTTTTTTTTTATTGTTGGTTGTTCAAAACATTACATAGTTCTTGATATATCATCTTTCACACTTTGCTTCAAGTGAGTTATGAACTCCCATTTTTAGCCCATATACAGATTGCAGAATCACATCAATTACACATCCATTGATTTACATATTGCCATACTAGTGTCTGTTGTGTTCTGCTGCCTTTCCTATCCTCTACTATCCCCCCTCCCCTCCCCTCCCCACCCTTCTTCTCTCTCTACCCCCCCTATTGACCTTCATTTCTCCCCCTTGTATTATTTTTCCCTTTCCCCTCATTTCCTCTTGTATGTTCTTTTGTATAACCCTGAGGGTCTCCATCCATTTCCATGCAATTTCCCTTTTCTCTCCCTTTCCCTCCCACCTCTCATCTCTGTTTAATGTTAATCTTCTTCTCATGCTCTTCGTCCCTACTCTGTTCTTAGTTATTCTCCTTATATCAAAGGAGACATTTGGCATTTGCTTTTTAGGGATTGGCTAGCTTCACTTAGCATAATCTGCTCTAGTGCCATCCATTTCCCTGCAAATTCCATGATTTTGTCATTTTTTAATGCAGAGTAATACTCCATTGTGTATAAATGCCACATTTTTTTAATCCATTCGTCTATTGAAGGGCATCTGGGTTGGTTCCAAAGTCTTGCTATTGTGAATTGAGCTGCTATGAACATCGATGTAGCAGTGTCCCTGTAGCATGCTCTTTTTAGGTCTTTAGGGAATAGACCAAGAAGGGGAATAGCTGGGTCAAATGGTGGCTCCATTCCCAGCTTTCCAAGAAATCTCCATACTGCTTTCCAAATTGGCTGCACCAATTTGCAGTCCCACCAGCAATGTACAAGTGTACCCTTTTCCCCACATCCTCGCCAGCACTTGTTGTTGTTTGACTTCATGATGGCTGCCAATCTTACTGGAGTGAGATGGTATCTTAGGGTGGTTTTGATTTGCATTCTCTGACTGCTAGAGATGGTGAGCATTTTTTCATGTACTTGTTGATTGATTGTATGTCCTCCTCTGAGAAGTGTCTGTTCAGGTCCTTGGCCCATTTGTTGATTGGGTTGTTAGTTATCTTATTGTCTAATTTTTGGAGTTCTTTGTATACTCTGGATATTAGGGCTCTGTCTGAAGTGTGAGGAGTAAAGATTTGTTCCCAGGATGTAGGCTCTCTATTTACCTCTCTTATTGTTTCTTTAGCTGAGAAAAAACTTTTTAGTTTGAGTAAGTCCCATTTGTTGATTCTAGTTATTAACTTTTGTGCTATGGGTGTCCTATTGAGGAATTTGGAGCCCGACCCCACAGTATGTAGATCGTAGCCAACTTTTTCTTCTATCAGACGGCGTGTCTCTGATTTGATATCAAGCTCCTTGATCCATTTTGAATTAACTTTTGTGCATGGCGAGAGAAAGGGATTCAGTTTCATTTTGTTGCATATGGATTTCCAGTTTTCCCAGCACCATTTGTTGAAGATGCTATCCTTCCTCCATTGCATGCTTTTAGCCCCTTTATCAAATATAAGATAGTTGTAGTTTTGTGGATTGGTTTCTGTGTCCTCTATTCTGTACCATTGGTCCACACGCCTGTTTTGGTACCAGTACCATGCTGTTTTTGTTACTATTGCTCTGTAGTATAGTTTGAAGTCTGGTATCGCTATACCGCCTGATTCACACTTCCTGCTTAGCATTGTTTTTGCTATTCTAGGTCTTTTATTTTTCCATATGAATTTCATGATTGCTTTCTCTATTTCTACAAGAAATGCCTTTGGGATTTTGATTGGCATTGCATTAAACCTATAGAGAACTTTTGGTAATATCGCCATTTTGATGATGTTAGTTCTGCCTATCCATGAACAGGGTATATTTTTCCATCTTCTAAGATCTTCTTCTATTTCTCTCTTTAGGGTTCTGTAGTTTTCATTGTATAAGTCTTTCACCTCTTTTGTTAGGTTGATTCCCAAGTATTTTATTTTTTTTGAAGATATTGTGAATGGAGTGGTTGTCCTCATTTCCATTTCAGAGGATTTGTCGCTGATATACAGGAATGCCTTTGATTTATGCGTGTTGATTTTATATCCTGCCACTTTGCTGAATTCATTTATTAGCTCTAATAGTTTCTTTGTAGAGCCTTTTGGGTCTGCTAGGTATAGAATCATATCATCTGCAAATAGTGATAATTTAAGTTCTTCTTTTCCTATTTTTATGCCTTTAATTTCTTTCGTCTGTCTAATTGCTCTGGCCAGTGTTTCGAGAACTATGTTGAACAGAAGTGGTGAGAGAGGGCATCCCTGTCTTGTTCCAGATTTTAGAGGGAATGCCTTCAGTTTTTCTCCATTCAGAATGATGCTAGCCTGAGGCTTAGCATAGATTGCTTTTACAATATTGAGGTATGTTCCTGTTATCCCTAGTTTTTCTAGAGTTTTGAACATAAAGGGATGCTGTACTTTGTCGAATGCTTTTTCCGCATCTATCGAGATGATCATATGGTTCTTATTTTTAAGTCTATTGATGTGGTGAATAACATTTATTGATTTCCGTATATTGAACCAGCCTTGCATCCCAGGGATGAATCCTACTTGATCATGGTGCACAATTTTTTTGATATGTTTTTGTATCCGATTCGCCAGAATTTTATTGAGGATTTTTGCATCTAGGTTCATTAGAGATATTGGTCTGAAGTTTTCTTTCTTTGAAGTGTCTTTGTCTGGTTTAGGTATCAGGGTGATGTTGGCCTCGTAGAATGAATTTGGAAGTTCTCCCTCTTTTTCTATTTCCTGAAGTAGCTTGAAAAGTATTGGTATTAGTTCCTCTTTAAAGGTTTTGTAAAATTCTGCTGTATACCCATCCGGTCCTGGGCTTTTCTTAGTTGGTAGTCTTTTGATGGTTTCTTCTATTTCCTCAATTGATATTGGTCTGTTTAGGTTGTCTATATCCTCCTGACTCAATCTGGGCAGATCATATGACTTCAGAAATTTATCGATGCCTTCACTATCTTCTAATTTATTGGAGTATAAGGATTCAAAATAATTTTTGATTATCTTCTGTATTTCTGAAGTGTCTGTTGTGATACTGCCTTTTTCATCCCGTATGCTAGTAATTTGAGTTCTCTCTCTTCTTCTCTTCGCTAGCATCGCTAAGGGTCTGTCGATTTTGTTTATTTTTTCAAAGAACCAACTTTTAGTTTTGTCAATTTTTTCAATTGTTTCTTTTGTTTCGATTTCATTAATTTCAGCTCTGATTTTAATTATTTCTTGCCTTCTACTTCTTTTGCTGTTGTTTTGCTCTTCTTTTTCTAGGATTTTGAGATGAAGCATGAGATCATTTATTTGTTGGTTTTTTCTTTTTTTAAGGAATGAACTCCAAGCAATGAATTTTCCTCTTAGAACTGCTTTCAATGTGTCCCACAGATTCCGATATGTTGTGTCTGTGTTTTCATTAATCTCTAAGAATTTTTTAATTTCCTCCTTGATGTCTTCTATAACCCATTGATCATTCAGTAACCTATTGTTCATTCTCCAAGTGATGTATGCTTTTTCCTTCCTTCTTTTATCGTTGATTTTCAGTTTCATTCCATTATGGTCAGATAGGATGCATGGTATTATCTCTACTCCTTTATATTGTCTAAGCGTTGCCCTGTGACATAATATATGATCTATTTTTGAGAAGGATCCATGTGCTGCTGAGAAAAAAGTGTAACTGCTTGATGTTGGGTGGTATATTCTATATATGTCAATTAAGTCTAGGTTATTAATTGTGTTATTGAGTTCTATAGTTTCCTTATTCAACTTTTGTTTGGAAGATCTGTCCAGTGGCGAGAGAGGTGTGTTGAAGTCTCCCATGATTATTGTATGGTGGTCTATTAGACTCTTGAACTTGAGAAGAGTTTGTTTGATGAACATAGCTGCGCCATTGTTTGGGGCATATATATTTATGATTGTTATGTCTTGTTGGTGTATGGTTCCCTTAAGCAGTATGTAGTGTCCCTCTTTATCCCTTTTGATTAACTTTGGCTTGAAATCTATTTTATTTGATATGAGTATGGACACTCCTGCTTTTTTCCGAAGTCCATATGAGTGATATGATTTTTCCCAACCTTTCACCTTCAGCCTATGTATGTCTTTTCCTATCAAATGCGTCTCCTGTAGGCAGCATATTGTTGGGTCTTGTTTTGAGATCCATTCTACTAGCCTGTGTCTCTTAATTGGTGAGTTTAAGCCATTAACATTTAGGGTTATTATTGAGATATGGGTTGTTGTTCCAGCCATATTTGTTTATTTATGTTACTAAACATGGTTTGTTTTCCTCTTTGATTATTCCCCCCCCTTTACTGTCCTACCTCCCACTGTTGGTTTTCATTGTTATTTTCCATTTCCTCTTCCTGTAATGTTTTGCTGAGGATGTTTTGAAGAGATGGTTTTCTAGCTGCATATTCTTTTAACTTTTGTTTGTCGTGGAAGGTTTTAATTTCATCTTCCATCCTGAAGCTTAATTTCGCTGGATACACAATTCTTGGTTGGAACCCATTTTCTTTCAGTGTTTGAAATATGTTATTCCAGGATCTTCTAGCTTTCAGAGTCTGTGTTGAAAGATCAGCTGTTATCCTGATTGGCTTGCCCCTAAATGTAATCTGCTTCCTTTCTCTTGTAGCTTTTAAAATTCTCTCCTTATTCTGTATGTTGGGCATCTTCATTATAATGTGTCTAGGTGTGGATCTCTTATAATTTTGCACATTCGGCGTCCTGTAGGCTTCTAGAATTTGGGATTCTGTCTCATTCTTCAAGTCTGGGAAGTTTTCTCGTATTATTTCATTAAATAAATTGCTCATTCCTTTGGTATGGAGTTCTATACCTTCCTGTATCCCAATGACTCTTAAGTTTGGTCTCTTAATGTTATCCCATATTTCTTGGATGTTCTGCTCATGGTTTCTTAACAGTCTTGCTGAGCTGTCTATGTTCTTTTCAAGTTGAAATACTTTGTCTTCATTGTCTGATGTTCTATCTTCTAAGTGTTCTACTCTGCTGGTAGTACTCTCAATTGAGTTTTTAAGTTGGTTTATTGCTTCCTGCATTTCTAGGATTTCTGTTTGTTTGTTTTTTATAACCTCTATCTCCCTGTATAGTTGATCCTTTGCTTCCTGGATTTGTTTGTGTAATTCCTTGTCGAAGTGATCTTTCATTGTCTGATTTTGCTGTCTAATTTCTTCCTTGATACTCCAGATCATCTGAAGCATATATATCCTGAATTCTTTATCTGACATTCCATCTGCTGCAGCTGTTACCTCTTCTAAAGTTGAGCTGACCTGCATTGCTTGTAGTCCTTTCTTTCCTTGTCTTTTCATACTGCTTGCGTTTCTTTCTTCTTGGTGAAACTGTTGTGTTTTTGAAATTTTTCCCCCCCCTATATATTTATGTTGCTCTTGTATAGTTGAAAATTCTCCCTTGCAGGTGCGGGCAGGGGCTCTGCTCTGCCCCTCCTCCAATTGGTGTGAGGTGTCTACCACGCCCGCGGACCCCTGGGCCTGATCCGCTGTTCTGTCGCAGGTCTGCCTACCTTGCAGGTGGGGGCGAAGGCTCTGCCCTGCCCCTCCTACCACGCCCGGGGACCGCTAGGCCTGATCTGCAGGTTGGTCGCAGGTCTGCCCACCTTGTGGGCAAGGGTGTCAGTTCCGCTCCGCCCCCACTCCAATTGGGGTCACTTGACCACCACACAGGCGAGCCGCTGGGCCTGATCTGGGCGCGGGCTAAGGCTCTGCTCTGCCCCTACTCCAGTTGGGGTGAAGTGTGTACCACGCTGGCAGGCCGCTGGGCCTGATCCACAGGTCTGTCGCAGGTCTGCTTACCTTGCCAGCGCGGGCGGTGGCTCTGCCCTGCCCCTCTTACCACGCCTGCAGACCGCTGGGCCTGATCTGCAGGTTGGTCGCAGGTCTTCCTACCTTGCGGGCGTGGGCGGCGGCCCCTCTCCTCGCCTCTGGCTCGACGACAAAGCGAGAGAGACTCGGGTATCTGTGACTCACCCTCCCTACCAGGGGACCAACTGTTTCCGTCGCCGCTGGCACCGATGAAGTTTTCTCCTCGGCCGCTCTCCGATGACATCAGATCTCTGCCATGCTGGCATCCCCTGTTCTATGGCTGAATCCCATTTTCTTCTCTTCCAATAGGCGGAGCTGTGCCCTCTGAGCTGAGCTTCTGCCCTCTATGTGCTGACAGAAATCCCTGTACGGTGGCTCCTGGGAGTCTCTCAATCCTGTTAGTCCAGAGCCCTTTCACTTATCCGGCCCCTCCCCCTGTTCCTCCTCCCAGCCAGCCAGCCAGGTCCTGTTCACCAGAGGCGGTTCCCCAAGGATCTGATTACACTTGCAGCCCCACCGCGTGTCCTATATCCCGAACGATGAACACCCTCTCTGTCATTCAATTAAGCCCCAGTGCTGTGGTGGGGTGATCTGGGAACCAACAGTTAAATTTTTCAGGACCCCTTTGGTGGGCACGCCCCCAGAAACTGGCGGCTAAGATCTTGGGTGTCGCCGCTGGTGTTAAGGGGAGGTGGGGATCTGGAGTCCCCTCTGCTTCCCTACAGACACGCCCCCGGTGGTTTCCTGGCTGCTTGTATCTGGAGGGGGTGGGAGTCACACACCTGCTAATGTGGATTCCGCTGGGAAGGAATTCTGTCGGCGGAACTCTGGTGATGTCACCACTCTGCTATGGCAGGCCCCAGGCTCCTTGCCAGAGTGTCCGAAGGGAGGGGTGGGACTGGTCTGTCTCTGGTTGGTTTCAGCTCCCGGTTTGCTATTTCATGAAGGCTTGGCGAGAGACCTCTTCCTAGAGTCTCTGCACCGCTCCTGCTGCGCTGCGCTGCGCCTCGGAGGCTATCCGCCCTGACGCGGGCCGCGTGCAGGCAGCCGACAGTCGCCGAGTCGCGCGGGCAGCGGCTGGCGGGTCTGGACCTCTGCGCTGCGTGGCGGAGATTCACTCGTCTAGCGCAGACTGTCACCTCCAAAAATCCTTCCAATTCCCGGCCGGTCTCTCTTTAGTGGAATTTTGCTAGGAGTTTCTCAGCAGGTCATATCTAAGCGTATCCATGCATCTCTCTGACCCCGTAGTTGAGGAGGTACTGAAAGCGCTGCCTCCCCTCTCGCCGCCATGTTGGATCC
>NW_026694125.1:0-84070 GCF_021218885.2 Marmota monax | reverse complement strand
GAGTTCATTCCTTAAAAGAAGGAAAAATCAAAAAATAAATGACCTCACATTACACCTTGAAGCCTTAGAAAAAGAACAAATCAACAGCAAATTCAGTAGAAGACAAGAAATAATTAAAATCAGAGCTGAAATCAATGAAATTGAAACAAAAGAAACAATCGAAAAAATTGACAAAACTAAAAGTTGGTTCTTTGAAAAAACAAATAAGATTGATAGACCACTAGCCATGCTAACAAAGAGAAGAAGAGAGAGAACCCAAATTACTAGCTTATGGGATGAAAAAGGCAACATCACAACAGAAAATTCATAAAAACAGAAGATAATTAGAAATTATTTTGAAACCCTATACTCTAATAAAATAGAGGATAGTGAAGGCATCGATAAATTCCTTAAGGCATCTGAGATACCCAGATTGAGTCAGGATGATATAAACAACCTAAACAGACCAATATCAAGTGCAGAAATAGAAGAAGCCATCAAAAGACTACCAACCAAGAAAAGCCCAGGACCGGATGGATATACAGCAGAGTTTTACAAGAACTTTAAAGAAGAACTAATGCCTATACTCTACAATCTATTTCAGGAGATAGAAAAAGAGGGAGTACTTCCAAATTCATTCTATGAGGCCAATATCACCCTGATTCCCAAACCAGATAAAGACACCTCAAAGAAAGAAAACTACAGACCAATATCCCTAATGAATTTAGATGCAAAAATCCTCAATAAAATTCTGGCAAATCGGATACAAAAATGTATCAAAAAGATCATGCACCATGACCAAGCGGGATTCATCCCTGGGATGCAAGGCTGGTTCAATATACGGAAATCAATAATTGTAATTCACCACATCAATAGACTTAAAGATAAGAACCATATGATCATCTTGATAGATGCTGAAAAAGCATTTGACAAAATACAGCATCTCTTTATGTTCAAAACTCTAGAAAAATTGGGGATAACAGGAAATTACCTCAAAATGGTAAAAGCTATATACGCTAAGCCTCAGGCCAGCATCATTCTAAATGGAGAAAAATTGAAGGCATTCCCTTTAAAATCTGGAACAAGACAGGAATAGCCCCTCTCACCACTTCTATTCAACATAGTTCTTGAAACACTAGCCAGAGCAATTAGACAGATGAAAGAAATTAAAGGCATAAATATAGGAAAAGAAGAACTTAAATTAGCACTATTTCCTGATGACATGATCCTATACCTAGCAGACCCAAAAAATTTGACCAAGAAACTTCTAGAACTAGTAAATGAATTCAGCAAAGTGGCAGGATATAAAATCAATACCAATAAATTAAAGGCATTCCTGTATATCAGTGACAAATTCTCTGAAATGGAAATGAGGACAACTACTCCATTCACAAAAAAATAAAATACCTGGGAATCAACTTAACAAGAGGTGAAAGAGCTATACAATGAAAATTACAGAACCCTGAAGAAAGAAATAGAAGAAGACCTTAGAAGATGGAAGGATTTACCTTGCTCATGGATTGGTAGAATTAATATTATTAAGATGGACATACTACCAAAAGCACTTTACAGATTCAATGCAATTCCCATCAAAATCCCAATGACAATCCTTGTAGAAAAAGAAAAATCAATCATGAAATTCATCTGGAAAAACAAGAGACCCAGAATAGCTAAAATAATTCTAAGCAGGAAGAGTGAAATTGGTGGTATCATGATTCCAGATTTTAAACTATACTATAGAGCAATAGTAACAAAAACAGCATGGTACTGGCACCAAAACAGGCTGGTAGACCAATGGTACAAAATAGAGGACACAGAGAAAAATCCACAAAATTACAACTACCTTATATTAGACAAAGGTGCTAAAACCATGCAATGGAGAAAGGATACCATCTTCAACAAATGGTGCTGGGAGAACTGGAAATCCATATGCAACAAAATGAAATTCAATCCCTTTCTCTAACTATGCATAAAAGTCAACTCAAAATGGATCAAGGAGCTAGGAATCAGACCAGAGACTCTGCATCTAATAGAAGATAAAGTGGGTCCTAATCTTCATCACGTGGGGGCAGGCCCCAAATTTCTTAATAAGACACCTATAGCACAAGAGTTAAAACCAAGAATCAACAAATGGGATGAATTCAAGCTAACAAGTTTTTTCTCAGCAAGAGAAATCATATGCGAGGTGAATAGGGAGCCTACATCCTGGGAACAAATTTTTACCCCTCAAACATCAGATAGAGCTCTAAACTCTAGAGTATACAAAGAACTCAAAATGTTAAACAACAAAAAAGCAAATAACCCAATCAACAAATGGGCCAAGGACTTGAACAGAAACTTCTCAGAAGAGGATATACAATCAATCAACAAATACATGAAAAAATGCTCACCATCTCTAGCAATCAGAGAAATGCAAATTAAAACTACTCTAAGATACCATCTCACTCCAATAAGAATGGCAGCCATTATGAAGTCAAACAACAATAAGTGCTGGCGAGGATGCGGGGAAAAAGGTACACTCATACATTGCTGGTGGGACTGCAAATTGGTGCAGCCAATTTGGAAAGCAGTATGGAGATTGCTTGGAAAGCTGGGAATGGAACCACCATTTGACACAGCTATTCCCCTTCTCGGACTGTACCCAAAAGACCTAAGAAGAGCATGCTACAGGGACACAGCCACATCAATGTTTATAGCAGCACAATTCACAATAGCTAGAATGTGGAACCAACCTAGATGCCCTTCAATAGATGAATGGTTAAAAAAAATGTGGCATTTATACACAATGGAATATTACTCAACACTAAAAAATAATTAAATCATGGCATTTGCAGGCAAATGGATGGCATTAGAGCAGATTATGCTAAGTGTAGCTAGTCAATCCCTAAAAAACAAATGCTGAATGTCTTCTCTGATATAAGGGGGGTGACTCAAAATGGGATAGGGAGGAAGAGCATGAGAAGAAGACTACCACTAAATAGAGAAGAGAGGTGGGAGGGAAAAAGAGGGAGAAGGAGAGTTGCACAGAGGATGGAAGGAGAACCTCATTGTTATACAGAATACATATATGATGTTGCAATGAGAAAAATTTTAAAAAGTGTGTCAAATTAGATTGGATAGAGAGAAAGGATGGGAGAGGAGAATAGGAGTAGGGAGGATAGGAAGGGTAGCAGAATAGAATAGACAATATGATTGATGTATGTACATTCCATGTATGTATGTATTATATATCAAAATGCGTTCTATTGTCATGTATAACTAAAAAAATAAATAAAAAGTTTTTAAAAAAAGCTAATTGCTTTTTTTTTAGCTTCTGATGCTTACCTGCTTGCTGACTGGAAAATTCCAGTCCTACTTAGAGCCCACAGGTCCTGCTAATTCATGTTTTAATTTCTGTGATTGGCTTACTTACTTCATGCTAAGCAAGCCACTGAGTTGTGGGTTTTGTCCATAAATTCTCAAGGAACAGACCAGGAAGCAGCTGTTCTCCCACGAGCTTCAGTCTCTATGAGTGGGTAACAGTCCCTGGCCAAGTAAGTAAAGCTCTCTTTAGATTTTAAATTTGGACTCAAAAGAGTGTTTTCTGCCATGGCTCCCCATAACAGCTGTGTTCCTGGATTTGTCTCTTCACATTATTCCTTCTTGCCTTTTGGAAGGCCTTGGGGTCATGTTTTTGATGGAAGCTGGACTTTGATGGATTGGGCAATACACTGTGGTAAGTAGGCCTTAGGTATGAGGATTTAATTCCGGTGGCTATGGGTTCTTCAATACTTCCTGCTTGCTGTAGCCATAGATGTCAATGTTTCTATTTCCTCTAGTGTCCTTTTGCCTTCATCGTTAGGTTTCCCTGGAAACTCCTTCTCACTTAGCATCTGGGCATAATGAGATTATGGCATCAGTATCTGAGTTCTTTCACCACAATCTTGTGTACTTAACGCAGGATCCCTGTCAACGTGAAGGTAAGGCGCAAAGGGAGAGCAGATCTTCACAGTCCTTTGAGTAAAGCTGGGCTTTCCCGGGGCCTGTGCCTTTGTTGTGTGAACTTCACAAATGCTGTCAGGATTTCCTTCTGTAAGACAGGAAACCTGGAGAGGTTGGAGTTAGATGTTCCCTGCTAACTCCTACTTAAGTCCTTGCCCTTGAAATCGGGCAGAGCACAGAAATAATCTGAGTTCATTTCATAAGGGCTACTTTCCCCTTTTTCCAGACACAAAAGAGTGTTTCTCTTCTGTCTTCAACACGGTGTGGGAAATGGAAAGTCCAGTGTTCCATTTTCAGAATACAGTATTTAGCTTTAAATGTAAACTGACTTGGGATGAAAGAAAGGCAGCTGGCTGGGAGACCAAAGTGAAAAGATTGAAGCAGTTAATACTGGAGTGTAAAATGTCACAGCTGCTTGACAGGAAGTGAGAAGGAAGGGGCCACCTGACCCACAGAGACAAACTGTGCACAAGCCCAAAGGCACTCAGTCCAAGAGACTTTTCTGCCTCAATAGAACAAAGGGAGGTGGGTACAACTAAAGGTACATTTCTTTAAATAACCCATTAGGAGATGGTAAACCCTAGGCAATGTCTGGAAAGATTATATACCCCATAGTACTCAGCCAAAGAGGCACTGGGAGAAGGATCTTGTCCTCTGAGGGATAAAACTCTGGTTTACCCAACTGTGTTTCCCTGACCACCAGCACCCGATGTTTCAAGACAGTCATTAAAGTAAAGCCTCGCTTTTTACTGTTCCTTGTTTCCTAGTCCATTTTTTGTGCTTGGACAGGTAAGCGTGTTTCTTACAACTGGGATCCTGGACATTGACCTCACAACAGTCCCTCTTCAGACTTGAGAACTCTGCAGGAGTTCTTAACCCACAACTAGGCCACTCTCAGGCCCAGGGCTTCATCTATGACAGTGTCAGTGTTCCTTCCACGTTGGGCTCCAGGGGCTTCCGTTTCAGATAAGCTGTGATTCCCTTCTTCTCTGTCTCTCCAGCATTAGGAGGGCCTGCTTTCTCTGTGATAATTTTCTGATGGACCCGAGAATTAATTTTCAGTTATTTCAGCTTTTTTTTCTGGCTGCGAAGATGAGCCAAATGACTCTCAAGCTCTCTCCCTTTCAAAGTCCAAGCCAGAAGCTCTTTCCATTTACATTGATCTCAACAGGCGCAAAGTGGCATGTCTGTCACATAGGGTTTATTCACATTTCTTTGATAGTGATGTTGAATATCTTTCCATGTGCATCTTGGCCACTATGTATTCTCTTTGAAAAAACAAAATGCCTATTCAAATCCTTGGCCCACTCTTTATTTGGTTTGACTATCTTTTGGTTGTCAACTGAAAGAATTCTTCATATATTCTTGAATAGTAAGTCCTGGGGTGCATAAAAATTTTAAGATAGGAAGGCCACCAGAATAGAATAGACAATATTATTGATGTATGTACATTCCATGTATGTATTATATGTCAAAATACATTCTGCTGTCATGTATGACTAAAAAAATAAAAATAAAAGAATAAAGCTATTTTTTAAAATTTTTTTTATGAAGTCTAATTTATTTTTCTTTCATTGATTGTGCACATGGTGACAAATAGTCTTGGTTTTTTTTAAGGTTTTTTTTTTTAGTTGTAGATAGACACAATACCATTATTTATTTATTTAAGTGGTGCTGAGGCTCAAACCCAGTGCTTCACATGTACTAGGCAAGCACTCTGCCACTGAGCCCCAACCCCAGCCCCATAGTCCTTATTTTGTGGTTGCCCAGTATTATTTTACTATGCTGATGGGCTGCAGTTCCATTTACTTGTTGAAGTGCTTTGGGGCTGTATCCAGGTTTTGTCACTGTGAGTAAAGACTCCATAGATGAAATTTCCATTAGACTGGAAATCTGTGTCCGTGGTGTAACAGTGCACCACCTCATGTTTTGAATAGAGCCCTGCTGCTCTGCCACTGAGGCTTATTTTTAAATGGATGTGTTTCTTTTTCTCTTCTCCCAAAAGGATTACCTTGTTCCCCCGCCCTGGGCTGAGTTCTCTGTCTTTGAGCACACATCTACCACAGGAACTGAGTAATTCAGAACTCAGGGATAGCACCAGAAGATCCAAGAAATGGCTGTCTCCCAAATTAAAAAGTCAATCACAACTCCCCACAGGGAACATATGGAATGAATCTCTTCTTTAAAAACCCTCTGTTCACCCTGATGGGCAAAATCACAACCTCAGGGACAGGAGTCCCCTGTGCTTCTCCTCTGCCAGCAAAGCAATAAACCTTCTTTATACTTTTTCTCACACAGTGTCCTCATCATTGAATTTGCATCAGGGGCAAGGCCCAAGCTTTCGGTAACAATGGAATCTATTGTACAATATATGAAGACTAGAGTTAATAACGGTGTATTACAAATACTGGAAATTCCTAAGAGTAGTATTACATTTTACAGTTTCCACCAAAAAACAAATCAGTATAGAAAGTTATTCATATGTTAATTAGCGAATTCACAAGGTATATTTTATAGAACAAAATGTTGCAAATGATATTTGAATTTTGTTATTTGTCAATTTAGAAAAATACAGCAAAGTTACTATAAACATTCTGATATAGAATTTTGTTTTAAATGTTTTCGTTTTTCTTTCTTTTTTTTTTTTCAAATACCTAGGATTGGATTGCTGAGTTATTTGGTAAGTTTGTGTCTATAGGAAACTGCCACACTATTTTGCAGAAGAGATACTGAATTTTACATTACTCTGTATCCTAGCCAGCAGCTGCTACTTTTGTTTTATTTTAGTCTTTCTATAATATGTACAGATGTTTCTTTATGGTTTAAATTCATATTTTCATTATGTATAATGATGTTTGGCAAATTTTCCTATACTTATTTGCTGCTTATATATATTCTTTGATGAAGAGTCTTTGGTGTAAAAATTATTTGCCAATTTAATTAGTCATAAACACCACTGCATTTGGACCAGCCTTATTTACCAATTTAAAAAGCTACATTGGCTTTTGTTGTTGTTACTTTATAATTTTTTATTTTAATTACTTATACATGACAATAGAATGCATTTATGCACTTTGATATGCATAAATGGGGTTTAATTTCTTATTCTTCTGATTGCACATGTTGTAGAACCACATTGGTCATGTAGTCTTATATGTACGTAAGGTAATATCTGTTTCCTCTATCCTTCCTATCCCCACAGCCCCACCCCTCCCTTCACTTCTCTCTACCTAATCTAAAGTAACTCTATTCTTCCCTAGCACCCCACCCACTTATTGTGGATCAGCATCAGTATATCAGAGAAAACATTCAGACTTTGGTTCTTTGGGATTGGCTTATTTTGCTTAGCATGATATTCTCCAACTCCATCCATTTACCAGCAAATGCCATGATTTTAATCTTCTTTAAAGCTCAATAATGGTCCCTTGAATGTATACACCACATTTTCTTTATCCATTCATCTACTGAAGGGCACCTAGGTTGGTTCCATAGTTTAGCTAGTGTAAATTCAGCTGCTATGAACATTGATGTGGCTGCATCACTTTAGTATGCTGATTTTAAGTCCTTTGGTTATAAATGAGGAGTGGGATAGCTGCATCAAATGGTGGTTCCTTTCCAAGTTTTCTGAGGAATCTCCATACTGCTTTCCACAGTGGTTGCACCAATTTGCAATCCACCAATGTATGAGTGTACCTTTTTCACCACATACTCACCAACATTGATCGTTGCCTGTATTATTATGATTGCCATTCTGACTGGAGTGAGATGGTATCTTAGCATAGTTTTGATTTGCATTTCTCTAGTTGCTAGAGATGTTGAACATTTTTTCATATATTTATTGATCAATTGTATTTAAAATACTCATTGTTTTTTCATTGTTTTCTTATTATTGAGATTTTACAACCTTTTTCTCAGTATGTCTTCTAAATCTGGTGAGTATTTTACATATATGGGATATGTTGACCTATATACTCTACTCTTTCTTGAGATTCTTGATCTGCATTTAGATGTAATAAAATTTACCACTGAAAAATTAAACTCTCCTATCAAATATTTAATTGTCCCAAATATTTGTCATAATAAATGAATGAACTATCAGTGCTTCAATCTAAATAGATTAAAACTAAATAGAATTTAAAAGTTCCCAAGTCCTACTAAACACACCACCAGCACTCATTTGCCCCATGTAACTACACACTATCAAGATGGACACGCAGAGCCAGGGAAAGAAGTACCAGCTGTGTTTCACACTCTTCCCACCAAGACTGGGAAGAAGAGGTTATGACTGGTGTCATTAAACCATTATTTCAGTGGTTAAAGAGAACTCTTGGCAGGTAGCTCCTGGAGAGTAGGCAGGTGGTTTTCTCACCTGCAATGGGAGGGACCTACATCACCTCAGATGCTCACCCACAGGGAAAACCCAATGGAGAGAAAGAAGAAACCTGTGCGAGTGATATCTGGTTTTGTCTCAGTCTGGTATTTACAGGAAATGAGAGATTTTGTTAAAGCATTATTGTTAATGTCTTTCAAGGAGTCCGACTTTTTCTCTTTTTTAAAGAATAATACTAATTAATTATCTAATACCTTGAAAGAAAAATGGAGTCACTGATCATGTTTGCAAAGAATATCCAGAAGATAGTTTTGTAATACATATTTCAGCAGAATTTAAAATGTAATTTTTCATTTATTGCTATTTTAATTATATATGACATAACATTATGTGACTGAATTTAGATTTTGACTTTTCAATGATCAGCATAACCCATTCGGTAGGATCCACCACACCTCTATTGTTGGGCATGCTCATCATTTACCTTGTACTGAATTCCCGTATTCAAGTGTCGTTGGAAAGAACATTATGAGGACAAAATTATGTCCTCATAATTTTGACGTTTTTATGCCCTAATGGAATGGTGAGATGAACACATGCACAGAAGGAAAAGCCTTTCTAAAACTAGAGATAGCTCGTTAAAAAAGAAAAAGAAAAATTAGAAGTCATTTCACTTCAGAAGAAATAACTTTAAAAAAAATGAAAATTCAAGAGCAAGAGCATTAGGTAGAATCCTGTTAACCACCACCAGAAGTGGGATTACCAGCAAGGTAAGGTGACACATGCCTGTAATCCCAGCAGTTTGGGAGGCTGATGCAGGAGGATTGCAAGTTCAAAGCCAGGCTCAGCAACTGAGTGAGGCCCTGAGCAACTTAGCTAGACCCTGTCTCAAAATAAAATATAAAAAGGGATGGGGATGTGGCTCAGTGGTTGAGTGCCCCTGGGGTTCAATCCTTGGCACCCCCACAAAAATGAGATACTTTCCTAACTGTGAAACAACTTAGAGTCAGTGAGAGATATCCTGACAGTAGAGGAACCACATGGACAAGGAGTTAATTCACAGGTTATTAAGGTTCAAATGCAGCACATACATAAACACACAAAAGTCCAGTCCTAGGTAATCAAAGACTGAAACACGAAACCATAGAGTGGCACCTTAAATTTACAGAACTTCGAAAAGAATGGCCCAACCTGTCTCATGGCGAAGCAGCATGACAAACTGTGATATCCAAGTGCCAGCGAACTGACAGGAGGGTGCTAAGGACAGGGCCAGAGAGAGCCCTTCACATTCTCCACAATTAGAACCTCCAGGTCTCCTGGACAACACTGTGAGGAACAAAATTTACCTGTATAGAGGAGCCATCCCTCAGGGCAACACTTCCACCTCTTTGATATCTGACAATCCCATCAGCATCCTGCTGAAGAAAAACGATGTTCAATGATCAATTTGTACAATCATCAAAATCATCTGTGAGGTTTCTTTCTGCCTCTGTATTATTTCTGTTATGTAAATTGTCTTTTTCTATTTGTTAGATTAAATGATGTACTTCTTACTGAATGTCCCTCATACAAGAAACTAATGTCCTAAACTGTGACATCCTTGTGGTCAGGGACTGCGTCTAGTGTTTGATGACAGCTTTTGTACATCTGTGTCTGCCACAGATGTGGAGATGCACCATTTGGAGTTTCATTCAAGAACTTGCCATTTGCCAGGCATGTTGGTGCTCACCTGTGATCCCAGCAACTCCAGAGGCTGAGGCAGGAATATCACAAGTTTGAGGAAAAGTCTTAGCAACTTATCGAAGCCCTAAGCATGGCTCAAAATAAAAAAATTAAAAGGTCTGGGGGGGCTGGGGGAGTCACTCAGTGGTAGAACACTTGTCTAGCACGTACAGGGCCCCTGGGTTCATCTCCTGCACCACAAAAGATAAAAAATATTTGAATGAAAGAATATTTTTAAATGAGGGGTTCTTGGAATATAGCTCAGTGGTAGAGTACCCTTGGGTTCAATCCTCGGCAACAAAAAATCAGGAAGAGGAAGAGAAGAAACAGCAGCAACGTTGCAGAAAGAAGAACTTGCGATTCAGCAACAAGGAGCATGTGAGCCCCCAGCTGCAGCATCTTCAGGACCCACTGAGCTTGGAGCAGGTCCGCATTCTTCTAAGACAGCATGGACAGAACTGAGCATAAGCCAAGGTGTCGGTAACAGCCCGTTCTGCCCAATCCTAGACACTCCTAACAGCAGTCTTCACTTGAGAGGTACTTCTGAGATGACTGGGGAATCCGCTGTCTCAGCATGGTGGTCTGGGTCCCTCCCTGCCCAGCTCTGCCTTCTCTGCATTCCTGTCCACAGTTGTCACATCTGCACTTTGGTCTGGAGACTTTCCCTGAACGCTTCTCCTTCCTTCCTCTTTTTCCTTCACATGCTTTCAACCCCAGTCCCACAAAACGATGCACTCCTGCCTGGAACTAAACCTCTGCTTCCCAGGGGGCCCTATCCACATAATGTGCAGAAGGGCATTTAGTGTTTATTATACATCAGAAAAATGAGAAATTATACCTCATTTATGTATGATATATCAAAGTGCATAAATGCATTCTACTGTCTTGTATAACTAATTAAAACAAATTAAAAATTAAAAAACTCCCTTCTGGTTTTGCAAGCATGTCTACTATGATATCCCTGATCAAAGGCAAGTCCTTGCTCCCCCCATCACAACTCAAAGAACCATTTATTCCTCCTCACCACATCCTGTGCCCCCAGTCGTTAAAATGTGGCTATTTGAATTATCCTGCCTAGAACATTGAGGGTGTGCCACAAAAACACAGACACAAACAAGAAGTTGTCTACAGCAGCAACAGAGGTCATTAGTCTTGGGTTATGGTGTTCATGACTGGGGCTGAATGAAGTGGCAGCATTCCTTACTGGATGGTTCTATCAGAGCTTCATTTTTTCCTATTTCTGTTCATAGTTGGTTTTTCCAGAATTCTCATTGATTTTGTAAGCCGACCAATTATGCTCCAACACATAGCAACATTTACTATTTAAAATCATCAAAGTTTATGCTTCATTGCAAACCTTTTGCACTAGCACCTAAGCTCCATGAGGGCGAGAGTTTTATCAGTTATTTTTCACTGAAAGATCCTAAGTCCATGAAGGGTGTGCCAGCACATGTTGGATATTTGATATGTTTTGGTTGAATAAATAAAATAACTCATCAGGAGTTTAGAAATGGAATAATAGGCTATGAACAACTGAACTATCTTCAAAATGGAATGGGTAGTGTGCAGAATTGGGTATTGATCAGAGCAATCAGGAGAGTGATGATGGCAAAGAAGTTATGGTGGGGAGAATAATGCCACTCAAGATGCTCGAGGCTAGAATGTCACGTGTGGTGGCCCAGCCAGTGAGGAGTCCCTGGAGATGGGGCTGTCAGAGAAGATGACCAGTGATGAGGAAGTCCAAAAGCTCACTTCAGGTAGTTTTCTGTACTTTATATACTGTTTCACACAATGCACAATAAATTTCCTATATGTAACAGTCTTGAGCTCTGTGTTGATTTTACTGGGGGGAATGCAGATCAAAGTAACCCAGAAAAGATTGTAAACTATATTATGATCACTATCAGGGCTCACGCAAGGGAACAACATAAAGACAGAATCTACAGAAGTTTGTTGCAGCCAGAAACAAGGCAGAGGAAAACTGTGAACTTACATCTACGGGCTTGTGCCAGATGTTGGGCAGTTTGTTGCTTTTCTAAAACAAAGACATACAGCTGTGTGTTTTTGGATGTCATCTTCTGACTTGTGGTCCCATCACAGTAGTGAGAGTGCCTTCTCTTAGGGTTATGGGGAGAATTTGGAGAGATGAGGAGGGTGGGTGTGTCCGGGAGCAAGAGGAAGAGCTCAGCTCTCAGACTGGTCTTGCCTGGCTAATAGGGGGCGCTCAGTGGGCCACAAGGCAGAGTTGGGGGGATGTTGCCGAAGCCTGACTTCCTGGGAGTGATGTCAATGTCTTCCATGGGGACCAGTGAACGTAAAGAGAAGTTCTGAAGGAAGGAGGTGAAGTAGAGGAAGAGTTCCATGCAGGCCAGGGCCTCCCCCAGGCAGATGCGTTTTCCTGCAGGCACAGAACAGGGTGGGAGGTCAGGTCATATCTGCTAGGTACTGAGGGCCTGGGAGGCATCTGGTCTTATCACCCCAGTGGGCCTCAGCTGCCTCATCAGAATCTCAAGAGTCATGACTTGTGTCCACTTTGTAGGGTCATTAGCAAGACTCAATGGCTCCTCCTGTCCATGCTCAGCTAGGACTTGCTTCTTAGCAGGGCTCAACACTGGCAGCTACTTCTCTCTGCCTCAGATTCCATTGATTCCAATGGAAAGTTTCTAAAGGACCCAAGAATTTCAAACTTCTCTTCATTTCAGTTCCTCAAAGATTTTTCAAAAGTATGAAATTCAAATTTCAGTGTCCATAAATAAAATTTCATAGGCTCACACATATGCTCATTCATTTCAGTGTGTTGATGGTCACTTCCATAGTACAATAGCAAGGGTAAGTAGTTCAGACAAGGATCACAAGGCTGGGAAAAACTAAAATATTTTGTATTTGGTTCTTAATAGGAAAATTTTGCTGCTCTACTCTAACATTTCCTAAACATGAGAGCCAGTGGTTTTAATATTCCCTGATTCAGGGATTTTAGGATTTGAGAGTTTAAGGACACAGTCCTCAGCTTCCACTCTGACTTGGGCTTCAAGAAAAGGTTCTAAAATGTCCCTGGGGAAACCCATACATTGAAACCTACCAGAGGAGAAAGGCAAGAAAGCCTCATTCTTCTTGAAGCATCCCTGTTCATCCGGGAAGTATTCAGGATAGAAGGCATCTGGGTAGTGGAAGTATTTGGGGTCTTTGAGGACTGAGCCAATCACAGGAAAGACATCTGTGCCCTGGGGTGAAGATGGGAGCAATTAGAAGAAATCAGTATTGGACAGGGGTTGGTGAACCAAGAATCTGCAGCCATACTATCCTGGACCCACCAGACCTCTGCTGAGAGCCACAGCTAAGTCGGAATGGCCCCTGACATTTTGCCAATAGTATTGGTTGAGAGGGAAGCCATTAAGTGATGCTGGATTGATTCGGTTGTATATTAGACCTTTACTGTCCGCCTCGGCCTGCTACTTTGGAGTTCTAGTGCTACTTTGGAGTTCTCGTGGGGATTCCCGGAGAGTTCCCATTGGTTGGGGAAGTGCGGGAGGAGGGATTTCCAGAAGAGGGATTTCCGGTTGTTGGTTCCTGGAGGAGCCACGTGGCTTTCAGGAGAGTTCCCGGGAGCATGTGTGGAGTGTGCTGGTGGAGTTCAGAAATAAAGTTTGTTCCTGCTTCAGTGGCTCGTGATTTGTGCCCAGCCAGACTGCGGCATTTGGTGGCCCATACGGGGAACTCCTGAAGCTCTGAGGTAAGTGAAATTGCTCATCCCTAAGGGAAGGTGAGAGAATGGGTGACCATTTCAAAAAATAATGTGTTCTTGTTTTGATTTGTTTTGTTTTTGTTTCAAGCTGGCTATCCCTAGAACTTTCTCAGGCAAACTGGGAAAAATGGTTGGCTCAAGGTTTGAAGTTGTTCGCCCCTGAGGAAAAGATAGAAATAGACCACAAATGCACATGTCAAGAAAATAGGAAAATTGATACAACGATTTTTTGTTCCGTTTTTGTTTCATTCTGTTTCGGTGTTGTTTTGTGTTATCTTGTTGGGTTGTGTTATCTTTATAGTAGATTAGAAATTAGTAAAAAACAAACCGAAAGAGTGTTAAGTAAATTGTTAGAGGTCCAGACTATGGTAGAAAACATGTTAGATCAAGCAAAAGAGAAGGTCTCTTGAGCTAGTCAGATAGAGGAAGAAAATTTAAAGGAAGAAAGCTTAGAGGAGAAACAGCTATCAGCGGGGAAGCTACAACAGGAGGCTGCTACTAACTCTGTTCTATCACCCGAGGGCGTAATTCAACCAACAGCTCCACCTATGGAGACAGGTGAGTGGCCCTCAACCATGCCCTGTACTTGAGCAAGCAGGAGGGCAGCGAATTTACCGTGCTTTAGATTTCAAAACAGTGAAGCAGTTAAAGGAGGCTGTAACAACCTATGGTCCTCAAGCACCCTCACTGTAAGCATGGTTGAATCCATTACCAACTTGGACATGATGCAGCAGACTGGGCTAGCATGTGTAAAGCTGTGCTAAATGGAGGGCAATATTTGTTATGGAAGATTGCCAGTAGACATAAACAAGTTCTATGTTAAAATATTAAAATATTTTAATATTAAAATAAATGACCTAAGAATTTAGAGTAAATTATACTAGTGCTTATTTCATGGGAAGCTTTTCTGATGTTATAGAATCAGAAATGTGTTTCTGAACTCAGCAGAAATCTGGGTGGCAAGAATTATCTGATTCAGTAACAACAGTCTCAGAAATGTTAACATGATCAAACCGACAGGATTCTTCAGCAGGAATGTAATAGTATGTTAGTTCTTTAGTAGATATTTTTAAGGACAATTAATGTCAAAATGTAATTTAATTTGATGCATAATTTTGAATAAAAGATGCTTCATTTACTGGAATTTTTAAATCAGACCCAGTAAAGGTAACGGAATTTTGCTTGTAAATAAACTGTTTTATTAGTTAAAAAAAAAAAAGATTGCCAATGAGGAATTTTGCATGGAGACAGCTAGGCAAAATGCAGCAGCCAGTTACCAGTTAGGGCATGGAAGACTTTACAAGGACATGGAGATTTACAAGGTCAATTATCTAAGATAATACAAGGAGCTAATGAACCTTACGCTGAATTTGTAGATAGACTTATTCAAACAGCTACCAGAGATTTTGGGATACAGAACAAGCAATGCCATTAATAAAACAACTGGCTTATGAGCAAGGAAATCGTTGGTGCAGAGAGGTCATTATACCATGGAAATGTGGAGATTTAAACACATATATTAAATTATGTAAAGACATTAATGAACAAGGGCAAGTCTTGGCAGCTGCAGTACAACAGGCATTAGATGCCAGGCTGTAAACATGCTACAATTGTGAACAAGCATGGAATTTTAAAAGGAATTGCTCCATAGGAGGAGGGTTTAACAAAACTAGGTATCAAAGGAGTAGAATACCGGGTATTTGCCCACGATGCCATAGAGGGAGACATTGGGCTAATGAATGCCGTTCTCAAACCACCATAGACGGTACTCTGTTACCAAAAAACAGACAAGGACCAGGTGTTTACCCACGATATCATGGAGAAAGGCATCGGGCTCCATTGCCAAAAAACGGACAGGAGGGCCCAATGCTCCAGGGCCCACAACCACAAATATACGGGGCACTGGAGGAACCCAGCAACACCATCGGGGTAGTGCCCAGGACACATTATCCATCAGATCTCTCATCAGAAGAACCAGAGGGAGCACAGCGTTGGACATCTGCACCTCCACCAGAGCAGTACTAACTCCAGAGATGGGAGTTCAAGTCATTCCCACAGGGGTAAAAGGACCTCTTCCCCAAGGAACAGTAGGCTTATTGTTAGGACACTGTTCTTCTACTCTAAAAGGACTTATGATAAGTCCTGGGGTAATTGATCCCGATTATGAAGGTGAAATAAAAATTATAGCTAGTTCTCCAAAGGGTATATCAGTAATTTCACCAGGAGATAGAATAGCACAGTTATTAATAATGCCCAGCCGGCATGATAAATTTTCCAGCCGTACTGTACAAAGAGGTTCCAGGGGATTAGGCTCCACAGGTGTAGATTAGGCTATGCTGTCTTTAAATTTAGATTCTCACCCCATGCTAAAACTAAATATTCAAGGACATGAATTTAATGGGCTACTTGATACAGGTGCAGACCTTAGCATCATATCTCATCAAGAATGGCCAAAACGTTGGCCATTATAACAAGCCACTCAAACGCTTCGAGGCCTAGGAGTGGCGACTAATCCCCATAGAAGTGCAATGGTATTAGATTGGAAGGATCCTGAAGGATGTGAAGGAACTATACAGCCATATGTATTGGATCATCTTCCTATAAATTTATGGGGACGAGATGTCCTAGATCAATTAGGTTTGACATTAACAAATAACATCAATCCAAATGCGCCCACTATTAGGGCTAGACAAGGTTTTAGGAAAGAAAAAAGATTAGGAGAACAAGAACAAGGTATAGCAGCACCAATACAAATAGATCAAGGAATAGATAGACATGGATTGGGTTTTCAGAAGGGGTCACTGAGACAATCAAAATTACTTGGAAATCAGAAAGACCAGTATGGGTTCCTCAGTGGCCCCTGACTAAAGAAAAGATACAAGCAGCCCATGACCTGGTCAAACAACAATTAGCGGAGGGACATATGCAACCTTCCGTATCTCCCTATAATACTCCCATTTTTGTCATTAAAAAGAAATCTGGTAAGGATTATTGCAAGATTTAAGAGCCATTAATAATGAGATGGTTATTATGGGACCTGCTCAATCAGGGATTCCTCAATTGTCTGCCTTGCCTAAAACCTGTTATGTTTTAGCTATAGATATTAAAGATTGTTTTTTTTTTTCAATTCCAATTCATCCTGAGGATAGTCCACGTTTTGCATTTACTATCCCTGCACTAAATCATGAAGGTTCTGATCAGAGATATGAATGGAAAGTACTCCCTCAAGGGATGGCTAACAGCCCAACGATGTGTCAAATTTATGTTAACAAAGCAATCCAGCCACTTAGAAATCAAAATCCTGAACTACAAATATTTCACTATATGGATGATGTATTATTAGCACATAAAGATAAAAACACATTGCTAGAATGTTATGCCACACTTACAAACTTATTTAAAAATTATAATCTAGAGATAGCAATAGATAAAGTACAATTAAATTTTCCAATTAATTATTTAGGGGTTCTATTATCCTCAACCATTGTCCGTCCACCAAAAATTCAAATACGAGTAGATCAACTCAAATCACTTAACGACTTTCAAAAGTTATTAGGAGACATAAATTGGATAAGGCCCTATCTAGGCATACAAATAGGAGAGTTGGGACCTTTATTTGATATCCTAAAAAGTCCATCAGATCCAAATTCACCCCGAATGTTAACACCTGAAGCAAGAAAGGCATTAAAAATTATTGGATAGAATTGATATAAGTTTGCCTTTATTATTCAATGTAATACCAACAAAAATATTACTACAGGAGTATTTTGGCAAGAAGGTCCATTATTGTGGATACATTTATCTTATTCTCCTAACACTATTCTTACTAGGTATCCTGAGGCTGTAGGACAATTAATACTCAAAGGAATAAAAGCAGCAAAGGGAGAGTTTGGAATTTCTCCCAATAAAATTATTACTCCATATACTATGGATCAAATTGATGAGTTAGCTAATGAGTTAAATACTTGGGCAGTAATCATGTGTAAATCTAATGTTTCATTTGATAATCACTTACCATCTAATCCTTTGTTGTCTTTTTGGTCTTCGCATCCTGTAGTATTTCCAAAAATGACAAGAAAAAACCTATCATGAATGCTCCAAATATATTCACTGATGGGTCAAATAATGGTACAGCAGCAGCAGTTTCCCCTGATCAAACTTTTACATTTTTAGTACCCAAACAATCAGCTCAAAAGGTAGAGCTTAATGCAGTATTACAAGCTTTTGTGATGTTTAAAGATTCTGTATTTAATTTATTTTCTGATACAGAGTATATAGTTAATGCTATAGTGTCCCTTGAAGATGCTGGTAGGATTTCCCCTTCCTCTACTGTTTTCTCTTTGTTTTCCACTATACAAAGTCTAATCTGGGACAGAAAAGATCCATTATTTATAGGACATATCAGAGCACATATAGGATTCCCTGGAGCCCTTAGTTTGGGCAATGATTTAGCAGATAAAACTACACATGACATACATATTTTCTCTACACTAGAAGAAGCTACAAATTTTCATAAAAGGTTCCATGTCAATGCTAATCCTAAGACAGGAGGCTGACGTCTTGAGGTCAGCTCATCCGATGATGGGTAAGAACCATATGTGTTTTGGACAACCTAACAGGCATGGTCCCTAAGCCACATTGCTTGTTGTTTAATTAAACAGAAGGGGGGAGATGCTGAGAGCCACAGCTGAGTCACAGTGGCCCCTGGCATTTTGCCAATAGTACTGGTTGATAGGCAAGCCATTAAGATGATGCTTGATTGATTCGGTTGTATATTAGACCTTTACTGTCCACCTCAGCCTGCTACTTTGGAGTTCTCGTGGGGATTCCTGGAGAGTTCCCATTGATTGGGGAAGTGAGGGGGGAGGGATTTCCGGAAGAGGGATTTCCAATTGTTGGTTCCTGGAGGAGCAGCATGGTGTTCGGGAGAGTTCCCGGGAGCGTGTGTGGAGTGTGCTGGTGGAGTTCAGAAATAAAGTTTGTTCCTGCTTCAGTGGCTCGTGATTTGTGCCCAGCCAGACTGCGGAAGACCTCATCTGATTTTGGAAGCTAAGCAGGGTCAGGCCTGGTTAATCCATGGAAGGGAGGACCACGTGGATAGAAGGGTGCCATGGAGAATGAAACAGTGAGAGTGTGACCAAACCTTGGGCAGAAAGTAGCCTCGGAAATGAGTGTCCCATTGTGGGGGACACCCATGGGCACAATGTCTGTCAGTCTTTGGATCTCGTGGATGACGGCATCTGTGTAAGGCATCTTGACCCTGTCTTCCACACGTGGCATCCGGTGGGGGCCAATCACCTGGTTAATCTCTTTATGGATCTTGTCTGGAAGAAGGCAGAAAACAACACAGGGAGGGCAGGAGGAGCTTCTGTTTGCGAATACCACAAAGTTAAGAATCTCCAGCAAATGAGCTCTGAGGTGAAGGCCATCATCCACACTTGACAACCGACACATCAGTGGTACTCAAGAAATGCCCATCAGACCCTGGGAGGCACAGGCCTCCAGCCTGGATGCTAGCTGGAGCATTTGACCTGGACGTGGAAACACCAATGAGCCAAGGAAGACAGATGAGCAGGCCAATATCCTGCTTCCGGCTGGGCTTCCACACACAGCCTTTTAACCAAAAAAAAAAAAAAGGCTTTGGCTTGGTTCAAACTGCCACACTAGAAAGAGTGTCCAAATTGGAGATTTTTTTTTGTAAGTGAGAAACAAATTTCTCATGACTAAAGTTACCAACCAGACCAGACTGTAGCCAAATGAAGATGGCTTCTATTTGATTTTGGCAATGCCTTCAGCTCCATGTGGTCATCAAAGACGTCTATACCTCCTAATCCCTGAAGCCTGTGAAAATTATGTAATAAAGGACAACAAAAGGACAAAAGAGGTGTCACAGATGCCAATAAATAAAGGATCTTGAGAGGGAGAGATTAGCCTGGATCACCCAGAAGGGCCCTAGTATAATCAATCATGTATGTCTGTTATAAGAGAGGCTGGAGGACCAGAGTAGGAAAAGGGGACATGGCAGCTGAGGAGGCAAGGAGAGATCTTCACTGCTGGCCTTGAAGCAGCAAGAAAGAGCCACGAACCCAGAAATACAAAAGAGGAAGCTGTTAATGCTGGAAAAGGCTCCCCCTTGGTTTCGGTCTCGTCAAACCTCTCTGAACTTCTGACTCCAGGACTTTAACATAACACGTGTGTATGGTTTGAAGCTGCCTCTTACAACAGACACCAAGTTGAAGGCTGGTTTAGGAGCCCCCAATCCAGAGATTTCAAGATCCCATGTCCTGGCGTTCTGAAGGGTGAAGAATTATCTAAGGTTGTGGGACCCTAAATTTTCAATATTATGTCCTGGTAGGACTGGGAGGTGCCAGACAGGATGGGCCATTTCGGGGGGACACTCACCTTCCACTTCAGGATGCTTCATTAGCAGCAAAAATCCATAGCGTAGTGTGGAGCTCACTGTTTCTGTGCCCGCAAAGAAGAGGTTGAGTGTGGTAATGACCAAATTCTTGAGTTTGAATTCTGTGTGGGGATTATTTTTTTCCTGAAAGGGAGGAGATAATAAATAGCTACCATCTTAAGTCTTTGTTTTATTATTTTCACCCTGTGAATAGTATAGGCATTTGTGAAAAGGCAACAGATAGGTAAAGTAAGTCTGGCAGAGGAAACAACCAGAGCAAATGTCCTGAGGCAGGAGCTGAGGTCCTGATCCTGATATGTTAGAGGAAGAACAGAGCAGAGGGCACTGCGGCTGGAGTGGACAGAGAAGGAGAGCAGGAGAAGGGAGCAGTGCCTTGTAAGATTTGAAGGTTATAATTATAAATATTAGAGTTTATAATTTTAAACTACCAAGCACTGTTTCTTTTTTTCCTATTTACTTTTGGTTTGTCCTTTTTAGATATGCATGACAGTAGAGTATATTTTGACACATTATACATACATGGAGTATAACTTATTCTAATTAGGATCCCATTCTTGTGGTTGTATATGATGTGGAGTTTCATTGTGATGTATTCATATATGAACATAGAAAAGTTATGTCCCATTCATTCCACTGCCTTTTCTTTTCCTATCCACCCCTACTTCCCTTTATTCCCCTTTGTCTAATCCAATGAATTTCTATTCTTTCCCTCCCCCCTTGTTGTGTGTTAGCATCTGCATATCCAAGGGCTAAGGTTCTATAAGATAAAAATAGAAATTTACAGATGTCTAAAATTCTAAGAATCAATGATACAACATATTAAGCCTCCAAATTTTTACATCTCTAAGACTTTAAAATTTTTAAAGTTTGAGCTCCAATTTTTTTTTAAAAAAACTAAGCTTCTAGGAGCCAGAGTTGTGGCTCTGTTGTAGAGTACTTGCCTAGCATATGTGACGCACTGGGTTTGATCCCTGGCACCACATAAAAATAAACAAATAAAAGAAAAACATTGTGTCCATCTACAACTAAAAATATATTTTTAAAAATAACTAAGTTTCTAAATTTCCCAAATTCCAAAACGCTAAAGATTCACTCTGCTTTTCTACAACCATTAAGTCTCTGGCATATATGATTGGAAAAATGTAAGATTTTCAGTTTCCTTGTTACTAAAATTTCTGGATTTGAATCTTATTTTTGATAGAAAAAAGGTGCCATATCCATATACAATGGGGAGCTAGTCATCCACAAGGAAGAAGGAAATCCTTCCATCTGCAGCAAAATGGATAAAACCAGAGGTCATTATGTTAAAAGAAATTAGCCAGACACAGAAAGACAAATACCACATATTCTCTCACATGTGGAAGCTAAAAACTCAACCAGAAAGAATTGTCATTACTAGTGATTGGAAAGAAGTGGGTGGAAAAGGAAGGTTGAATTTGATCAGTCCCTGCCTTATGATGTATGGAAATATCACACCAGTGATCACCCACTAATATATGCATTTAATGCATGTCAATAAAAATAAATTTTATTTCATCAACTTAAAAAATGTTTAAAGGTTGTGAGAGTTTCTATTTTCATAGTTCCTGTATCCCATCTATAGATAAGAATGAAGCATGGAAAGTAGTACTTGCTCTTTTTGCCCCAACCTCTGCAGAGGGGCTTAAAGGTGCAGATACCCAGAGGAGATGAGAGAAGGGTATTGGGGGAGGGAAGCAAGCATCTGGTGCATCTTGATGAGGAAGCTGTCAATGAAGTCTCGGGGATGGTGGGGGTCAAGGGATGCCTCGTTGATCTTCACTCTGGATGCAACAAAGTCCTTAAGATCCTCTATCACATAGTAGAGGTGTTTGTGTCTTCCTGGCAAATATTGCATGATTCCTGAGTACATCTCATAGAGCTGCGGGGAACAGGCAAAGAAGATTATTTAGGAGTGGGTACTGGTCACCAGGCGGGTTGTGTCTAGAATCAGGGAGCTGGGCTCAAAATGCAGTGCTGGGTCTGAGAACCAGGTGTGGCTTTTGGCTTCCTAGAGATTTGGGCATATTGATAGTTGTCTTCCAGGGCTGTGGGGAAGATTAAGTGAGGTACAGGCAAGTGCCTATTGAACTCAGACTGGAAGTGAGCAGAGAAGTGACCAGTGGTACCTGTGCCCAGGGAGTGCTCATCTCTATGAAGCTCTCATTGATCATCTGCAGCAGGTTTAGGAATTCCTTGTCCTCATAGTCAAAACAGCTACCAAAGAAAACCGAACTGATGACATTGGAAACAGTGCGGCTTAGGAAGAAGGTGGGATCGATGGGGGCACCTGGTGATGGAAATTGTCTATGTTGGAGGTGAAAATTAGTAATCAGGGATGTGGAATCATTCATTGGTAGATTTGGGTCCTGTATCTACTGCTCAATAGTATATGTGAATTAGTTCATTGGGGGGTTTGAGTCTAGATTTCTCAATCTGCAAACTGGCTTAAAGACCACCTCATTTGTTCATGCAGATTCCATGTTGTGATCCATGCAAAATGCTTAGCACAGTGCCCGACATGGATTTAACACTCAATAAATGCTGGTGAGGCTTAATTATTTCTTTGTTACTGTTGCTTACATGCAGTTGTGGATAAGAGTCACAAATTTGGGGCTAGGGTTGTACTTAGTGGTAGAATGCTTGCCTAGCACATGTGAGGCACTGGGTTTGATCGTTAGAACCATATAAAAATAAATTTTAAAAAATGTATTGTATCTGGGGATGGGGTCATACCTCAGTGGTAGAATGCTTGCCTAGCATGTGCAAGGCCCTGGGTTTGATTCTCAGCAACACATATAAATAAATAAAATAAAGGTTCATTGTCAACTAAAAAAAAATTTAAAAAACGGTACTGTGTCCATCTATGACTAAAAAAGGGAAAAATGAGTCACAGATTTGGGAGGAACTCAATGGTAAATGCCATAATTTAAAAAGAAGGACTGGTGGTGCAGCTTAGTAATAGAGTGCTTCCCTAGCAGGCATGAGTCCCTGGGTTCGATTCCCAGCACTGAGAAGAAGAAGAAGGAGGAGGAGGAGGAGGAGGAGGAGGAGGTGGAGGAGGAGGAGGAGGAGGAGGAGAAGGAGAAGAGAAGGAGGAGAGGGAGGAGAAGGAGAAGAAGAAGAAGAAGAAGAAGAAGAAGAAGAAGAAGAAGAAGAAGAAGAAGAAGAAGAAGAAGAAGAAGAAGAAGAAGAAGAAGAAAGAAGAAAGAAGAAAGAAGAAAGAAGAAAGAAGAAGAAAGAATGCCTGGACTCTGTCTAGCTCTACCATGGATTCCACTTAGGCTATGGAGGAAATCCTTCTCAAGACCTCAGCTGCACCATCTGTAAAATGGAATGCAGGTCAAGGAAGTACATTTGGGAATAGTTGCTTCATAACAATGTACATATTTACAAGTGCACATTTTGACAAATAACTTGTGAGGGTACATGGCCTTTCAAAGCCTTTGTAAAGACCCTATAAATCATCCATGGAATCCAGATGGAAAATCTCTGATTTAAAGAAATCTATCTCTGTTTCTACCTCTTATCTATTTTTCTTTACACATTTCTCAGCCCCTGGGTCTTTTCTCTCTATACTTCTTTGGTTACAGACCCTATTTTTGGTTGGGAACTGGAATCCTTTAAAAAGAATAATGAAATAGGTAAAGAGTTTCTGATTTGCAAGACGAAAAAAAAATTTAAAGATTTGTTTTCCAACAATATGAATATACCTAACCCTACTGAATTGTACAACTAAAAATGGTGAAGATGGTAAGTTTGATGTTATTCACCACAATAAAAAATCTATAAACATAATGAAATTTGATCCTGCCTCCAAAAAAATACACAAACTCATATATCATCCTAGTCTACATATTATATTATGGGCACACAATCACAGGGAGATCCAGAGGTAAAAGGTTCTAGACAAATGGTCTCTGGGGGCCATCCATGTTGATTTTTACTATGGAACATGGCTGATAGCTTGGCAAATCTATAATATTCTCCATCCCCTTCATTTGAGTGTTTTTTCCACCAAGGTCCATCTTCTATGACTATACTCCCCATAAACACTCAGTCACCTAGTAGCCCTCCCGTGTGACCCCCATACCCTTGGTCTTCCGGAATTCCTCCGGCAGGTAGCCAGCCTCCTCCTGGATCTGCTCCTCCAAGCTCCGCTTTACCATCCAAAAAAAAGTCCCACAGGATGGTCAGAGAAAAACGTCGGAGAATCTTCCATCATTCTCCATTGGCCATAGCTATACCTGCCAGGATCTGAGTGTCAGGCTCCTGCCTCCCTTCCCCTCTCTGTGCTCAGCTGTGTGCTAGGCAAAAATGGGGTGAACTATAAAAGTTTTTTATTCTTGAAGAAGTTCCTCTTGACCTTGCAGGCTCAATGGGGAGACTAAGATTCCTTTCCTTCAGTACCCTCAAAAGCAGTCCAGACTGAGGCAGAGGAAAAGGGAGTCAGGCTAGGAATAATGGTGGGGAGATTAGAGAGAGTTTCCTGTAGGAAAGAGCTAGAACTGGGTAAATTACTTAGTGAGTGGGGGGGGGAGGTGAAAGAGGTAGGGTTTAATGCCACATACAGCACCCTGGAATTAGAACACAGTTCTATTTTCTGTGCACCACATGGATTCTCTAGATCAACACATATGTATACACAGAAGCTTGTACTTGTACATCAATACACCTACACTGATGGAGTTACCATGTAGTAAGTTTTATTTAGAAATCACCAGCTGTGTGGATTGGTAAATTGTTTAATGACATTTCCGGGTAGATTTATCAATGAAAGGAAGAATTTATGACTAGGATGACCAATGGGTAGAAGATTGAAAGATTGAGTAGCTAAGTGAAATGTTAATGTGTGGATGGTTTGAGATGAATGGATAATGGTTTGAAGGTAGATGGAAGATTAAGACATAAATGATGAAAGGATTAAGAAATCGATGGATGGGTGATTAATTGATATATACATAATATAATGGAAAGATGTTTGCATATAAAGAATAATGAATATGCTTTGATGGATTTATTGAGTAATGGATAGGAGGAAGAAAAAAGCAGAGAGAGAGATGAAAAGATGGAAAGAATGAAACTGCTTTGGATTAAAGTATATAGGGAGTTAGCAGTAGGTACGTGGGTAACACTAGAAAATAATCCTCCTAAGTGGAAGAGTCAGAGACCTATGTGCAAGGTATGTGTATGAAGATAAGAAATAGGGTTGGCTATGAAGGCTTCAACTGGTGCACAAAGATTGTCACACACTAATTCATTGAATGTAAGAACTGAAATAACATAGTAAGTGATCATGTTAGAATCAGATGTCTTCAATTCAAAGCAAAGCAATTCCACCACTTCTGTGGGACATTACCTCATCCTCCTCACCAGTGTTTTTTTTATATAAAATTAGTTCAATATTAATGGCTTTATCAAAGGAGTTAATGCAATAATTCCTGTAGAGCACTTATCAAAGAACCTGGAACACACTTAGTACATGGTAATAATTTCTGGTGATTGTAGTTACCTACCATGACCTTGGAAGTTTTTGTCTAATGTAACCATTTCTCCACACCTGCTGAACTCATCTGCTCCGTCTACCAGAGCCTCCTTCACCAGTTCATGTCCACACAAAATAACTACTGGCCACGGGCCCAGGTACACAGTGAACATGGGGCCATACTTCTTCCGGAGCTGGGAGTAAAGCAAGACACCAGAGGAGGGGTCAATTAGAGCACACATAGAAACCAGTCAAGGATTTTAGGGGAGGGAGAATTCAGATGATATAAATATGGGTACAACAGATCAAGGTAATCTTGGAAAGACTATTGGGGAAAAGACATGGAAATCTTCACTCCTGGGATCCTGAGCACAAACCATCCTCAACTCTGAAATGCCAGTTTCCTCATCTGTAAAATGATGGAGCTGGATTACATGAACTCTGAGATCTATACTTCTCTCTCTCTCTGAAATGCTGAATTCCTAGAAGCCTGAGATTTCATGGTACAGAGTCTCAAAGTACTAGTAAAAATCTAAGTACGAGAGTCCTTAGGTTCAAGGATATAAGATCCCAAAATCCTGAGACTGTGCTTCCAAAGTCATGACATCATGAGACTTTTATTCCAATGCACCTGGAATTTCAGAATTCTCAGGTTCTCAGTCTCTCAGAGTCTGTTTCAGAAGTCATAAGGTCTACACGTATCTGGCTATAGGATTCGTTGCTTCTAGCCCCAGGAGAGGAAATGGACAAACTTACCTTCATGAGACACTGAAAAGGGGCATTAGGGCTGATTTGAAGCAGGTTCCCCAGGAAAGGAATTGGTGTTGGACCTGGGGGGAGCTTTCCCCTCTTGTTGATTCATTTCCAAGCAATGAGGACGAAAAGGCAAGACAAGCAGAGTGCCAGAAAAATGGTGAAGGCCCCTCCCAGCTCCATGGTGCCAGGTTAGATACTGTCCTGGGCCCAGGTCCTGCATAAATAGGTTCTGAGAGATCAGCTTGTTCTGAAATCTGATCACCCTGAGATTCAAGTTTTCTGGGAATGGATACCATCAGGAAAGAGACTGCATTATTGAGGGGAGGGGTTACATAACCTATAATCTCCCACCTGGATAAAAGTGAATCAAATTCACCCAAGGAAATCTACAGGGGCCATTCCCCTTTCTTCATATTTCCAGTCCCTCCATTTTTCCCTCAGCTCAACCCCTGTAGCATTTCCTGTGGGTTGTTGAAGGCTCCTGGGTATCTGCTTAGATTACAGAGTTTAGGGTTCAGAGAGTTTGTGTTCAAGTTCAAACTCCATCTTTTCTTCACTGGGTGAGCCATCCAACCTCTGGGCCTCAGTTTCCCTATCTCTCAAGCTGATTCAGAAAGTCTTGATCAACAACAGGGCTGACTCCTCTGTTCATCTTTTGGTTAGGGTGAAGCTAAATGTTTTTTAATAAATAAAAATGAAAATTTCAAATAGTAAGAAAAGTAAGTCAATTAAAAGGGTATTAGTTGAGATCACCCCAATTGGTGGAGGGGCCCAGCTGCCGCCTGCGCCTGCACGGTAGGCAGACCGTGCAACCCGGAGAAGGGGCCCAGCGCCCGCCTTTGCAGTAGACAGACCTCCCCAGTTGGAGGAGGGGCCATGCCGCACGCCCATGCACTCACCTGACTGAGCTCTTGACAAACATAAGGTTTCCCCAACACCCCCACCTCATCAATCACCTTATGAGAAAAACTGATGGAACTCATCTTGGAAAATCCCACCAACCCTTAAAACCCACCAACTGGTTGGCTGGCATGGCTACCAGTGCAGTTCTGCAGTGGATCAGGCACCTGGTTTTCATCTCAGAGAATAAGAGTAGAGAGGCCACAGGTGGAAGCTCATGTCCTCTCACACTGACTACCACCACCACCCTGAATGCAGAGACTCAAGCTAGGAACAGACTATGTCACCAACTGGAAGAAATGAAAACAGAGTTCTGAGAGACATTTTTTTCTTTCTTTTCTCTCTCTTTTCAGCCATTCACCCAGTCTCCTCTACCCTTCCCCCTCGGTTCTTCGCAACCTCAACATATGTGAAACCCAAAATTGTGCATGAAAAAGTCTTTAACAACTTAATCACCAGAATAATATACTATAGAGGAATTGCATATGCCCCACCTTCTTTCCCCCTTTTTATTTCTTTTTTTTCTCATATATTCTTTTTCCCGCTCTCTTTTTTCTCTTCCTTTCTTTGTTATTTGTTTTCCTCCCTCTTACTCCCTCTATCCCACTTGCAACCCCCTCAATTTTACTATTCATAAGTAGGGTAATCTTATAAATACAGATAGGAATTTGAATCTATACATTCTTCCATAAATTACCCATCTATTGGTTAGAGCTCTCCAAAGTTACTAAGTTAGATTAACACCATACCCTCACTCCTTTCCCCATAAACATAACATCCTACACCTGAAATGCAGTTTTCTTCAAGCTACCAGAAATGGTATGCCTTTCATGAAACTAATGACTATATTTGTAAACAATAATCAAAACCAACATTTGTAGACATAGAGTCTAGCTATAAATGTAGTAATAAGGAAAACGTGTGCTTAGATGATGTACTATTGATATTGAGAACTGTTAACATTGTCTTTCTCCACAAAAGGGAGACTTTGCAACTATACAAGAGCAATATAAATATATAGGGGGAACATTCAATAACACAAGAGTTTCACAAAGCAGAAAGAAACGCGAGCAGTATGAAAAGACAAGGAAAGAAAGGACCACAAGCAATGCAGGTCAACTCAACTTTAGAAGAGGTAATATCTGCAGCAGATGGAATGTCAGATAAAGAATTCAGGATATACATGCTTCAGATGATCTGGAGTCTCAAGGAAGACATTAGACAGCAAAATCAGACAATGAAAGATCACTTCGACAATGAATTACATAAACAAATCCAAGAAGCAAAAGATCAAGTATACAGGGAGATAGAGGTCATGAAAAACAAACAAACAGAAATCCTAGAAATGCAGGAAGCAATAAACCAAATTAAAAACTCAAATGAGAGTACTACCAGCAGAGTAGAACACTTAGAAGAAAGAACATCCGACAATGAAGACAAAGTATTTCAACTTGAAAAGAACATAGACAGCTCAGCGAGACTGTTAAGAAACCATGAGTAGAACATACAAGAAACATGGGATAACATAAAGAGACCAAACGTAAGAGTCATTGGGATACAGGAAGGTATAGAGGTCCAAACCAAAGGAATGAGCAATCTGTTCAACGAAATAATACAAGAAAACATCCCAGACTTGAAGAATAAGACAGAATCCCAAATCCTAGAAGCCTACAGGACGCTGAATGTGCAAAATCATAAGAGATCCACACCTAGACACATTATAATGAAGATGCCCAACATACAGAATAAGGAGAGAATTTTAAAAGCTACAAGAGAAAGAAGCAGATTACATTTAGGGGTAAACCAATCAGGATAACAGCTGATCTTTCAACACAGACTCGGAAAGCTAGAAGATCCTGGAACAACATATTTCAAATGCTGAAAGAACATGGGTTCCAACCAAGAATTGTGTATCCAGCAAAATTAAGCTTAAGGATGGAAGATGAAATTAAAACCTTCAATGATAAACAAAAGTTATAAGAATTTGAAGCTAGAAAACCATCTCTTCAAAACATCCTCAGAAAAACTTTACAGAAAGAGGAAATGGAAAATAACAATGAAAACCAACAGTGGGAGGTAGGACAGTAAAGGGGAAAAAATAATCAAACAGGAAAAACAAACCATGTTAAGTAACATAAATAAACAAATATGGCTGGATGAACAATGCATATCTCAATAATAACCCTAAATGTTAATGGCTTAAACTCACCAATTAAGAGACACAGTTTAGTAGAATGGATCAAAAAAAAATGATCCAACAATATGCTGCCTACAGGAGACGCATTTGATAGGAAAAGACATACATAGACTGAAGGTGAAAGGTTGGGAAAAATCATATCACTCATATGGATCTCGGAAACAAGCAGGAGTGTCCATACTCATATCAAATAAAATAGATTTCAAGCCAAAGTTAATTAAAAGGGATAAACAAGGACACTACATACTGTTCAAGGGAACCATACACCAACAAGACGTAACAATCATAAATATATATGCCCCAAACAATGGTGCAGCTACGTTCATCAAACAAACTCTTCTCAAGTTCAAGAGTCTAATAGACCACCATACAATAATTATGGGAGACTTCAACACACCTCTCTCACCACTGGACAGATCTATCTGATGTTTGAGGGGTAAAAATTTGTTCCCAGGATGTAGGCTCCCTATTCACCTCGCATATGATTTCTCTTGCTGAGAAAAAACTTGTTAGCTTGAATTCATCCCATTTGTTGATTCTTGGTTTTAACTCTTGTGCTATAGGTGTCTTATTAAGAAATTTGGGGCCTGCCCCCACGTGATGAAGATTAGGACCCACTTTATCTTCTATTAGATGCAGAGTCTCTGGTCTGATTCCTAGCTCCTTGATCCATTTTGAGTTGACTTTTATGCATAGTTAGAGAAAGGGATTGAATTTCATTTTGTTGCATATGGATTTCCAGTTCTCCCAGCACCATTTGTTGAAGATGGTATCCTTTCTCCATTGCATGGTTTTAGCACCTTTGTCTAATATAAGGTAGTTGTAATTTTGTGGATTTTTCTCTGTGTCCTCTATTTTGTACCATTGGTCTACCAGCCTGTTTTGGTGCCAGTACCATGCTGTTTTTGTTACTATTGCTCTATAGTATAGTTTAAAATCTGGAATCATGATACCACCAATTTCACTCTTCCTGCTTAGAATTATTTTAGCTATTCTGGGTCTCTTGTTTTTCCAGATGAATTTCATGATTGATTTTTCTTTTTCTACAAGGATTGTCATTGGGATTTTGATGGGAATTGCATTGAATCTGTAAAGTGCTTTTGGTAGTATGTCCATCTTTTTTTTTTTATTTTTTTTATTTATTTATTTTATTTTTTTTTTAATTTTTTATTGTGGGTTGTTCAAAACATTACAAATTTCTTGACATATCATATTCCACACTTTGATTCTAGTGGGTTATGAACTCCCACCTTCACCCCATACACAGATTGCAGATTCACATCAGTTACACATCCATTGATTTATGTCCATCTTAATAATATTAATTCTACCAATCCATGAGCAAGGTAAATCCTTCCATCTTCTAAGGTCTTCTTCTATTTCTTTCTTCAGGGTTCTGTAATTTTCATTGTATAGCTCTTTCACCTCTTGTTAAGTTGATTCCCAGGTATTTTATTTTTTTGTGAATGGAGTAGTTGTCCTCATTTCCATTTCAGAGAATTTGTCACTGATATACAGGAATGCCTTTAATTTATTGGTATTGATTTTATATCCTGCCACTTTGCTGAATTCATTTACTAGTTCTAGAAGTTTCTTGGTCAAATTTTTTGGGTCTGCTAGGTATAGGATCATGTCATCAGGAAATAGTGCTAATTTAAGTTCTTCTTTTCCTATATTTATGCCTTTAATTTCTTTCATCTGTCTAATTGCTCTGGCTAGTGTTTCAAGAACTATGTTGAATAGAAGTGGTGAGAGGGGATATTCCTGTCTTGTTCCAGATTTTAAAGGGAATGCCTTCAATTTTTCTCCATTTAGAATGATGCTGGCCTGAGGCTTAGCGTATATAGCTTTTACCATTTTGAGGTAATTTCCTGTTATCTCTAATTTTTCTAGAGTTTTGAACATAAAGAGATGCTGTATTTTGTCAAATGCTTTTTCAGCATCTATCAAGATGATCATATGGTTCTTATCTTTAAGTCTATTGATGTGGTGAATTACAATTATTGATTTCCGTATATTGAACCAGCCTTGCATCCCAGGGATGAATCCCGCTTGGTCATGGTGCATGATCTTTTTGATACATTTTTGTATCCGATTTGCCAGAATTTTATTGAGGATTTTTGCATCTAAATTCATTAGGGATATTGGTCTGTAGTTTTCTTTCTTTGAGGTGTCTTTATCTGGTTTGGGAATCAGGGTGATATTGGCCTCATAGAATGAATTTGGAAGTACTCCCTCTTTTTCTATCTCCTGAAATAGATTGTAGAGTATAGGCTTTAGTTCTTCTTTAAAGTTCTTGTAAAACTCTGCTGTATATCCATCCGGTCCTGGGCTTTTCTTGGTTGGTAGTCTTTTGATGGCTTCTTCTATTTCTGCACTTGATATTGGTCTGTTTAGGTTGTTTATATCATCCTGACTCAATCTGGGTATCTCAGATGCCTTAAGGAATTTATCGATGCCTTCACTATCCTCTATTTTATTAGAGTATAGGGTTTCAAAATAATTTCTAATTATCTTCTGTTTTTATGAATTTTCTGTTGTGATGTTGCCTTTTTCATCCCATAAGCTAGTAATTTGGGTTCTCTCTCTTCTTCTCTTTGTTAGCATGGCTAGTGGTCTATCAATCTTATTTGTTTTTTCAAAGAACCAACTTTTAGTTCTGTCAATTTTTTCGATTGTTTCTTTTGTTTCAATTTCATTGATTTCAGCTCTGATTTTAATTATTTCTTGTCTTCTACTGAATTTGCTGTTGATTTGTTCTTTTTCTAAGGCTTCAAGGTGTAATGTGAGGTCATTTATTTTTTGATTTTTCCTTCTTTTAAGGAATGAACTCGGGATCCAACATGGCGGCGAGAGGGGAGGCAGCGCTTTCAGTACCTCCTCAACAAAGGGGTCAGAGAGATGCATGGATACGCTTAGATATGACCTGCTGAGAAACTCCTAGCAAAATTCCACTAAAGAGAGACCGGCCGGGAATTGGAAGGATTTTTGGAGGTGACAGTCTGCGCTAGACGAGTGAATCTCCGCCACGCAGCGCAGAGGTCCAGACCCGCCAGCCGCTGCCCGCGCGACTCGGCGACTGTCGGCTGCCTGCACGCGGCCCGCGTCAGGGCGGATAGCCTCCGAGGCGCAGCGCAGCGCAGCAGGAGCGGTGCAGGGACTCTAGGAAGAGGTCTCTCGCCAAGCCTTCATGAAATAGCAAACCGGGAGCTGAAACCAACCAGAGACAGACCAGTCCCACCCCTCCCTTCGGACACTCTGGCAAGGAGCCTGGGGCCTGCCATAGCAGAGTGGTGACATCACCAGAGTTCCGCCGACAGAATTCCTTCCCAGCGGAATCCACATTAGCAGGTGTGTGACTCCCACCCCCTCCAGATACAAGCAGCCAGGAAACCACCGGGGGCGTGTCTGTAGGGAAGCAGAGGGGACTCCAGATCCCCACCTCCCCTTAACACCAGCGGCGACACCCAAGATCTTAGCCGCCAGTTTCTGGGGGCGTGCCCACCAAAGGGGTCCTGAAAAATTTAACTGTTGGTTCCCAGATCACCCCACCACAGCACTGGGGCTTAATTGAATGACAGAGAGGGTGTTCATCGTTCGGGATATAGGACACGCGGTGGGGCTGCAAGTGTAATCAGATCCTTGGGGAACCGCCTCTGGTGAACAGGACCTGGCTGGCTGGCTGGGAGGAGGAACAGGGGGAGGGGCCGGATAAGTGAAAGGGCTCTGGACTAACAGGATTGAGAGACTCCCAGGAGCCACCGTACAGGGATTTCTGTCAGCACATAGAGGGCAGAAGCTCAGCTCAGAGGGCACAGCTCCGCCTATTGGAAGAGAAGAAAATGGGATTCAGCCATAGAACAGGGGATGCCAGCATGGCAGAGATCTGATGTCATCGGAGAGCGGCCGAGGAGAAAACTTCATCGGTGCCAGCGGCGACGGAAACAGTTGGTCCCCTGGTAGGGAGGGTGAGTCACAGATACCCGAGTCTCTCTCGCTTTGTCGTCGAGCCAGAGGCGAGGAGAGGGGCCGCCGCCCACGCCCGCAAGGTAGGAAGACCTGCGACCAACCTGCAGATCAGGCCCAGCGGTCTGCAGGCGTGGTAAGAGGGGCAGGGCAGAGCCACCGCCCGCGCTGGCAAGGTAAGCAGACCTGCGACAGACCTGTGGATCAGGCCCAGCGGCCTGCCAGCGTGGTACACACTTCACCCCAACTGGAGTAGGGGCAGAGCAGAGCCTTAGCCCGCGCCCAGATCAGGCCCAGCGGCTCGCCTGTGTGGTGGTCAAGTGACCCCAATTGGAGTGGGGGCGGAGCGGAACTGACACCCTTGCCCACAAGGTGGGCAGACCTGCGACCAACCTGCAGATCAGGCCTAGCGGTCCCCGGGCGTGGTAGGAGGGGCAGGGCAGAGCCTTCGCCCCCACCTGCAAGGTAGGCAGACCTGCGACAGAACAGCGGATCAGGCCCAGGGGTCCGCGGGCGTGGTAGACACCTCACACCAATTGGAGGAGGGGCAGAGCAGAGCCCCTGCCCGCACCTGCAAGGGAGAATTTTCAACTATACAAGAGCAACATAAATATATAGGGGGGGGAAAAATTTCAAAAACACAACAGTTTCACCAAGAAGAAAGAAACGCAAGCAGTATGAAAAGACAAGGAAAGAAAGGACTACAAGCAATGCAGGTCAGCTCAACTTTAGAAGAGGTAACAGCTGCAGCAGATGGAATGTCAGATAAAGAATTCAGGATATATATGCTTCAGATGATCTGGAGTATCAAGGAAGAAATTAGACAGCAAAATCAGACAATGAAAGATCACTTCGACAAGGAATTACACAAACAAATCCAGGAAGCAAAGGATCAACTATACAGGGAGATAGAGGTTATAAAAAACAAACAAACAGAAATCCTAGAAATGCAGGAAGCAATAAACCAACTTAAAAACTCAATTGAGAGTACTACCAGCAGAGTAGAACACTTAGAAGATAGAACATCAGACAATGAAGACAAAGTATTTCAACTTGAAAAGAACATAGACAGCTCAGCAAGACTGTTAAGAAACCATGAGCAGAACATCCAAGAAATATGGGATAACATTAAGAGACCAAACTTAAGAGTCATTGGGATACAGGAAGGTATAGAACTCCATACCAAAGGAATGAGCAATTTATTTAATGAAATAATACGAGAAAACTTCCCAGACTTGAAGAATGAGACAGAATCCCAAATTCTAGAAGCCTACAGGACGCCGAATGTGCAAAATTATAAGAGATCCACACCTAGACACATTATAATGAAGATGCCCAACATACAGAATAAGGAGAGAATTTTAAAAGCTACAAGAGAAAGGAAGCAGATTACATTTAGGGGCAAGCCAATCAGGATAACAGCTGATCTTTCAACACAGACTCTGAAAGCTAGAAGATCCTGGAATAACATATTTCAAACACTGAAAGAAAATGGGTTCCAACCAAGAATTGTGTATCCAGCGAAATTAAGCTTCAGGATGGAAGATGAAATTAAAACCTTCCACGACAAACAAAAGTTAAAAGAATATGCAGCTAGAAAACCATCTCTTCAAAACATCCTCAGCAAAACATTACAGGAAGAGGAAATGGAAAATAACAATGAAAACCAACAGTGGGAGGTAGGACAGTAAAGGGGGGGGAATAATCAAAGAGGAAAACAAACCATGTTTAGTAACATAAATAAACAAATATGGCTGGAACAACAACCCATATCTCAATAATAACCCTAAATGTTAATGGCTTAAACTCACCAATTAAGAGACACAGGCTAGTAGAATGGATCTCAAAACAAGACCCAACAATATGCTGCCTACAGGAGACGCATTTGATAGGAAAAGACATACATAGGCTGAAGGTGAAAGGTTGGGAAAAATCATATCACTCATATGGACTTCGGAAAAAAGCAGGAGTGTCCATACTCATATCAAATAAAATAGATTTCAAGCCAAAGTTAATCAAAAGGGATAAAGAGGGACACTACATACTGCTTAAGGGAACCATACACCAACAAGACATAACAATCATAAATATATATGCCCCAAACAATGGTGCAGCTATGTTCATCAAACAAACTCTTCTCAAGTTCAAGAGTCTAATAGACCACCATACAATAATCATGGGAGACTTCAACACACCTCTCTCGCCACTGGACAGATCTTCCAAACAAAAGTTGAATAAGGAAACTATAGAACTCAATAACACAATTAATAACCTAGACTTAATTGACATATATAGAATATACCACCCAACATCAAGCAGTTACACTTTTTTCTCAGCAGCACATGGATCCTTCTCAAAAATAGATCATATATTATGTCACAGGGCAACGCTTAGACAATATAAAGGAGTAGAGATAATACCATGCATCCTATCTGACCATAATGGAATGAAACTGAAAATCAACGATAAAAGAAGGAAGGAAAAAGCATACATCACTTGGAGAATGAACAATAGGTTACTGAATGATCAATGGGTTATAGAAGACATCAAGGAGGAAATTAAAAAATTCTTAGAGATTAATGAAAACACAGACACAACATATCGGAATCTGTGGGACACATTGAAAGCAGTTCTAAGAGGAAAATTCATTGCTTGGAGTTCATTCCTTAAAAAAAGAAAAAACCAACAAATAAATGATCTCATGCTTCATCTCAAAATCCTAGAAAAAGAAGAGCAAAACAACAGCAAAAGAAGTAGAAGGCAAGAAATAATTAAAATCAGAGCTGAAATTCATGAAATCGAAACAAAAGAAACAATTGAAAAAATTGACAAAACTAAAAGTTGGTTCTTTGAAAAAATAAACAAAATCGACAGACCCTTAGCCATGCTAGCGAAGAGAAGAAGAGAGAGAACTCAAATTACTAGCATACGGGATGAAAAAGGCAATATCACAACAGACACTTCAGAAATACAGAAGATAATCAAAAATTATTTTGAATCCTTATACTCCAATAAATTAGAAGATAGTGAAGGCATCGATAAATTTCTGAAGTCATATGATCTGCCCAGATTGAGTCAGGAGGATATAGACAACCTAAACAGACCAATATCAATTGAGGAAATAGAAGAAACCATCAAAAGACTACCAACTAAGAAAAGCCCAGGACCGGATGGGTATACAGCAGAATTTTACAAAACCTTTAAAGAGGAACTAATACCAATACTTTTCAAGCTACTTCAGGAAATAGAAAAAGAGGGAGAACTTCCAAATTCATTCTACGAGGCCAACATCACCCTGATACCTAAACCAGACAAAGACACTTCAAAGAAAGAAAACTACAGACCAATATCTCTAATGAACCTAGATGCAAAAATCCTCAATAAAATTCTGGCGAATCGGATACAAAAACATATCAAAAAGATCGTGCACCATGATCAAGTAGGATTCATCCCTGGGATGCAAGGCTGGTTCAATATACGGAAATCAATAAATGTTATTCACCACATCAATAGACTTAAAAATAAGAACCATATGATCATCTCGATAGATGCAGAAAAAGCATTCGACAAAGTACAGCATCCCTTTATGTTCAAAACTCTAGAAAAACTAGGGATAACAGGAACATACCTCAATATTGTAAAAGCAATCTATGCTAAGCCTCAGGCTAGCATCATTCTGAATGGAGAAATATTGAAGGCAATCCCTCTAAAATCTGGAACAAGACAGGGATGCCCTCTCTCACCACTTCTGTTCAACATAGTTCTCGAAACACTGGCCAGAGCAATTAGACAGACGAAAGAAATTAAAGGCATAAAATAGGAAAAGAAGAACTTAAAATATCACTATTTGCAGATGACATGATTCTATACCTAGCAGACCCAAAAGGGTCTACAAAGAAACTACTAGAGCTAATAAATGAATTCAGCAAAGTGGCAGGATATAAAATCAACACGCATAAATCAAAGGCATTCCTGTATATCAGCGACAAATCCTCTGAAATGGAAATGAGGACAACCACTCCATTCACATATCTCAAAAAAATAAAATACTTGGGAATCAACCTAAAAAGAGGTGAAAGACTTATACAATGAAAACTACAGAACCCTAAAGAGACAAATAGAAGAAGATCTTAGAAGATGGAAAAATATACCCTGTTCATGGATAGGCAGAACTAACATCATCAAAATGGCGATATTACCAAAAGTTCTCTATAGGTTTAATGCAATGCCAATCAAAATCCCAATGGCATTTCTTGTAGAAATAGAGAAAGCAATCATGAAATTCATATGGAAAAATAAAAGACCCAGAATAGCAAAAACAACTGCTAAGCAGGAAGTGTGAATCAGGCGGTATAGCGATACCAGACTTCAAACTATACTACAGAGCAATAGTAACAAAAACAGCATGGTACTGGTACCAAAACAGGCGGGTGGACCAATGGAACAGAATAGAGGACACAGAAACCAATCCACAAAACTACAACTATCTTATATTTGATAAAGGGTCTAAAAGCTTGCAATGGAGGAAGGATAGCATCTTCAACAAATGGTGCTGGGAAAACTGGAAATCCATATGCAACAAAATGAAACTGAATCCCTTTCTCTCGCCATGCACAAAAGTTAACTCAAAATGGATCAAGGAACTTGATATCAAATCAGAGACACGGCGTCTGATAGAAGAAAAAGTTGGCTACGATCTACATACTGTGGGGTCGGGCTCCAAATTCCTCAATAGGACACCCATAGCACAAAAGTTAATAACTAGAATCAACAAATGGGACTTACTCAAACTAAAAAGTTTTTTCTCAGCAAAGAGAAACAATAAGAGAGGTAAATAGGGAGCCTACATCCTGGGAACAAATCTTTACTCCTCACACTTCAGATAGAGCCCTAATATCCAGAGTATACAAAGAACTCAAAACATTAGACCACAAGAAAATGAACAACCCAATCAACAAATGGGCCAAGGACCTGAACAGACACTTCTCAGAGGAGGACATACAATCAATCAAAAAGTACATGAAAAAATGCTCACCATCTCTAGCAGTCAGAGAAATGCAAATCAAAACCACCCTAAGATACCATCTCACTCCAGTAAGATTGGCAGCCATTATGAAGTCAAACAACAACAAGTGCTGGTGAGGATGTGGGGAAAAGGGTACACTTGTACATTGCTGGTGGGACTGCAAATTGGTGCAGCCAATTTGGAAAGCAGTATGGAGATTTCTTGGAAAGCTGGGAATGGAGCCACCATTTGACCCAGCTATTCCCCTTCTCGGTCTATTCCCTAAAGACCTAAAAAGAGCATGCTACAGGGACACTGCTACATCGATGTTTATAGCAGCACAATTCACAATAGCAAGAATGTGGAACCAACCTAGATGCCCTTCAATAGACGAATGGATAAAAAAATGTGGCATTTATACACAATGGAGTATTACTCTGCATTAAAAAAATGACAAAAATCATAGAATTTGCATGGAAATGGATGGCATTAGAACAGATTATGCTAAGTGAAGCTAGCCAATCCCTAAAAAACAAATGCCAAATGTCTTCTTTGATATAAGGAGAGTAACTAAGAACAGAGTAGGGTCGAAGAGCATGAGAAGAAGATTAACATTAAACAGGGTGAGAGGTGGGAGGGAAAAGGAAAGAGAAGGGAAATTGCATGGAAATGGAAGGAGACCCTCATGGCTATACAAAATTACATACAAGAGGAAGTGAGGGGAAAGGGGAAAAAAGCAAGGGGGAGAAATGAATTACAGTAGATGGGGTACAGAGAGAAGATGGGAGGGGAGGGGATGAGGGATAGTAAAGGATAGGAAAGGCAGCAGAACACAACAGACACTAGTATAGCAATATGTAAAACAGTGGATGTGTAACCGATGTGATGCTGCAATCTGTATATGGGGCAAAAATGGGAGTTCATAACCCACTTGAATCAAAGTGTGAAATATGATATGTCAAGAACTGTGTAATGTTTTGAACAACCAACAATAAAAATTAAAGAAAAAAAATAAGTAAAAGGCTGTTCTGTATAGGAAGGGCAGCAGAATAGAATAGACATTATGATTGCTGTATGTATATAGGTGACTCTAATGATCAGTGTGATTCTGCAATCTGTACAATTAGAAAAATGAGAAATTATACCCCAATGATTCAAATGTATGAATCACCAAGATCATTGTAATGTCATGTGTAGCTAATAAAAAATTTAAAAAATTAAAAAAATTAATTTGTATTATATAAACATGATGCCTGATAGGCAGGGCATGGTGAAAAGGAGTTAAAAGAGGACTTCTCTGAGGAAAATTACTTGACCTTTAACATTTTTAATAGTTCATTTTTATGCTTATTGAAGTAAAATTGACCAATAATATACTGAAAAAAAAAGATAAAGCAATCATTAAATTCATATGGAAAAATAAAAGACCCAGAATAGCAAAAACAATTCTAAGCAGGAAGTGCGAATCAGGTGGTATAGCAATACCAGACTTCAAACTATACTACAGAGCAATAGTAACAAAAACAGCATAGTACTGGTACCAAAACAGGCGGGTGGACCAATGGTACAGAATAGAGGACACAGAGACCAATCCACCAAATTACAACTATCTCATATTTGATAAAGGGGCTAAAAGCATGCAATGGAGGAAGGATAGCATCTTCAACAAATGGTGCTGGGAAAACTGGAAATCCATATGCAACAAAATGAAACTGAATCCCTTTCTCTCGCCATGCACAAAAGTTAACTCAAAATGGATCAAGGAGCTTGATATAAAATCAGAGACACTGCGTCTGATCGAAGAAAAAGTTGGCTCCGATCTATATATTGTGGGGTCGGGCTCAAAAGTCCTTAATAGGACACCCATAGCACAAGAGTTAATAACTAGAATCAACAAGTGGGACTTACTCAAAGTAAAAAGTTTTTTCTCAGCAAGAGAAACAATAAGAGAGGTAAATAGGGAGTCTACATCCTGGGAACAAATCTTTACTCCTCACACTTCAGATAGAGCCCTAATATCCAGAGTATACAAAAAACACAAAACATTAAACCACAAGAAAATGAATAACCCAATCAACAAATGGGCCAAGGACCTGAACAGACACTTCTCAGAAGAGGACATACTATCAATCAACAAGTACATGAAAAAATGCTCACCATCTCTAGCAGTTAGAGAAATGCAAATCAAAACCACCCTAAGGTACCATCTCACTCCAGTAAGATTGGCAGCCATTATGAAGTCAAACAACAACAAGTGCTGGCGAGGATGTGGGGAAAAGGGTACACTTATACATTGCTGGTGGGACTGCAAATTGGTGTGGCCAATTTGGAAAGCAGTATGGAGATTCCTGGGAAAGCTGGGAATGGAACCACCATTTGACCCAGCTATTCCCCTTCTCGGTCTATTCCCTAAAGACCTAAAAAGAGCATACTACAGGGACACTGCTATATCGATGTTCGTAGCAGCACAATTCACAATAGCTAGACTGTGGAACCAACCTAGATGCCCTTCAATAGATGAATGGATAAAAAAAATGTGGCATCTACACACAATGGAGTACTACTCTGCATTAAAAAATGACAAAATCATGGAATTTGCAGGGAAATGGATGGCATTAGAGCAGATTATGCTAAGTGAAGCTAGCCAATCCCTAAAAAACAAATGCCAAATGTCTTCTTTGATATAAGGAGAGCAACTAAGAACAGAGTAGGGAGGAAGAGCATGAGAAGAAGATTAACATTAAACAGGGACAAGAGGTGGGAGGAAAAGGGAGAGAGAAGGGTAATTGCATGGAAATGGAAGGAGACCCTCATTGTTATACAAAATTACATACAAGAGGAAGTGAGGGAAAGGGAAAAAACAAGGAGGAGAAATGAATTACAGTAGATGGGGTAGAGAGAGAAGATGGGAGGGGAGGGGAGGGGAGGAGGATAGTAGAGGATAGGAAAGGCAGCAGAATACAACAGACACTAGTATGGCAATATGTAAAACAGTGGATGTGTAACCGATGTGATTCTGCAATCTGTATACGGGGTAAAAATGGGAGTTCATAACCCACTTGAATCAAATGTGTGAAATATGATGTCAAGAACTATGTAATGTTTTGAACAACCAACAATAAAATTTTTTTTAAAAAGGGTATTAGTCAACATGTCTTTGCTACTCAAGATGATACTAAATAATAACAGTCAAAGGCTGGTTGTATGGATTTATCTTTGCTGGAATGTGTGTGTGTTTGTGTGTGTGTGTGTGTGTAAACACTTAGACATTTCTAACTTCAAATCCCAGCATACCCAGTTCCTTGCAGTTCGACCTTGAAGTTTCTTTAATCCACAGTCAATCACTTTCCTAAGGGCCTTGCTTCCCAATTCCTGTGCCTCTTCCCTGCCTTCTCAGATTGGATCCAGTGAGGATCACAAATGCTAAACACAGTTCCCAAGGACCAAGCAGTGTGTGTGGCATCTGCATGCTTCAGTGACAAAGTGATGAATCTCCCAGCAAGAGGGGCTATAGCCCATGGGTCCCCCACCAGCCCCTAGAAACCCCATTCTGGAGCTTGGCCAAGCCTCTAGATCACTGCCAAGCTTGGCCACTTGACCTCTGTAACCTGCACCACATCTTGCTCCTGTATGCATGCCAGGACAATGGGGACTGGCTCACACTGTTCCTGAGAGGGGAAAGTCAGCCTTTGACATGATCTTCTTCAGGTGTCTATGTAAACTGCACCCTGTTCACAAACTTGGCCGGTGTTGGACAGCCATGGTCATCTCCAGCAGAGGCAACTATAAATTTCCTATCTGAAAAAATTTGCTTGGCACCCCCATAGTCCCAAGATGAGAACTTCATCTTTCTCTCTCTCTCTCTCTCTCTCTCTCTCTCTCTCTCTCTCTCTCTCTCTCTCTCTCTCTCTCTTTCTCTCTCTCTTTCTCTCTCTCTCTCCTGAACAAATTTGTGGGTCAGAAGGATCTGGCAGATGGCTGTGGATCACATCCCAAGGTTAGTGGGATTCTCTAGCTTTTACTAGGATATGATCTGTCCTTAGAAGATTCAGACTTTTTTGAAAAGCTGTTGCCTTCTGAAAAAAATTCACTAAAGAAACCGTGAAGGAAGGAAGAGGTTTCATTGACTAGTGACATACAATCGCCATCTTCATAATATCCACGTTACTGTGAAGAGTGTGAACACGTTTAACCTAAGAACCACCTGTAGGTGCTGCTTGTTTGTAAGCAGGCCTGCTTGCCCTTGAGGTCAGGAATAAACAGGGTCGACTAAACTTAAAACTCACAAAAGTTTGTGCCTATAAAAGTTATAATGCAGGGTTTCAAGTGTCATGTGGAACTCCTCTTGCTTCTTTTACTCCTGAAACCATACACTGTGCCACAAGTATAAAATTGATAAAGTGGCATTAGTTACTATGTTTTCTAGGTTGGAATTTTATTTTAGTTAATATTTTCAGGAACTATGAAGCCATATAAAACCCATCTACTTTCATGCTCTGAAATCCTACTTACTGAAAGCAAAGAGGTTAGAGAGAAGGAGTATTAAATTAAGGAGGATTATTTTCAGTATGGTAAATATTGGATCATTTTTTCCACCTCATTAAAAGAGGTCATTTTTATATTGATTAAAGGTGGGAAATGAGAGTTAAGACATGAACTCTATTTAAAACCTTTGATCATGTTATGGATTCTACAATCAATTTCTTAGTTCATGAAATTTCTTAGTTTCCTACCAATAAAATAAACGTGATTACATTTTTTAAAGTCACATGGCAACTTATTGTGACCCAGGGAAAGTCATCTCACTTGTCTCAACCAAATTACTGCAGCGATAAAACAAGTGTTTGAGACCTGCCTCAGGTTGTTGCAAGGACTGAATGATCTGAACAGGAAAAGCACCCATGAGGCAGTGGGTGGGACCATTTCCAGTATCAGGAGGTGAAAGACACACACACACACACACACACACAACTTTAATGCTGGCTCCACCTACCCAGGGACACCCAGTGGCAACAAGCAGGAACCTTTCCCTCAGGGCCTTGGTTTCCCACATGTACAGTGGTCTGCGCTTCTTTTCCATTTTTTGAGGGCTTGTGGACCCTCATGAAAACCTGATGAAAACTTTTCATCCTCCTTCACAGAAAAATGTGGCTCTGCACTGAGTTTTGAATAAAACCTCAGGAAGTTCCAAGACCCCTCGTCAAGCTCTAGCATGGCTTCCAATCATAGACACTTGTTTGTATTTGTCTGTCTAGTTTTAGCTCAGTATCTCTGCCCTTTGTTTCAGTGGTTCATGACAACTTTTGTTCCTTCATGTTTGGAAATCTGATAAAAGTCAGAAATTTTATCCCTAGAAAAATAAGCCTATAGGCACTCTAATACAGACCACCAATTGTTCCCTGAAATCTGCTTATCTCTTCTTCCACAGCAACAGAAATTCCAGTTTGTCATTGGGCATAGAGCCACCTAGAGTTAAATAATACACATTTCCCAGCCTCACTTACAGGTGAATGTGGCAACATAACTCGGTTCTGGCCAATGGGACTTAGTAGAATGGCCATGTGCACCCTCTTGGTATCTCTATCAATGACACATGCCTTAACTCCATGACCCCATTTCCTTCTATTTCTTATATTTACTTCTTTCTCCTCTCTCCTACCTCACTCTCCTCTCCTCTCTCTCCTCTCCGTTTCTCTTCTCTTCTCTTCTTTTTTGGCACTAGGGATTGAACCCAGGGATGCTTAACACTTGAGCTACATACCCAGCCCTTCTTATTTTTTATTTTGAGACAGGATTTTGCTAAGTTGCTTAGGGCCTCACTAAATTGCTGAGGTTGATCTTTAACTTGGAATCCTCCTGCCTCAGCCTCCTGAATCATTGGGATTAGAGGCCTGTCCCACCACACCTGGACCTTTCCTCTTTTCTGACAGCTGGGATGTGTAATCAATGCCTGATGCTCCAGCAGTCATCATGCACCATGATGTGATCCTGAGAGTGGAAAACACACAGTAGAGCAATAAAGTAGAAGAGCCCAACCCTGTGGAGAACCATAATGATCTTGTGCTGACAACTGCTGAATGTCTAGAATTTGTAAGAGAATTAAAGTATCTTATTTTTTCAGACTATTTCTGGATTAACCCATCACCCACCATACTCAAAAGTCTATATGTATTTAACATGAAAGAATGATTGACAAATGAATGACCACAGTCAATTTCACCTGAAAAACTAAGAAAGGAGTGGAGGGCACTGTAGAGAAGAATAGTAATAGTAATAGAGGACTTGTGGGGTGCTTAGACTAGGGGAAGAAACACTGAGAGCAGAAGACAGTTTATAATTCCATGAAGCAGTTGTGCAGCACATATATGAAGTCCAGGTGAGGAAGGTGATTGGTGGAAGAAAAGATGAAGAGCAAACAGACAGGGGTGAGTGAATGGTGTGGGGATGCGGCAGTGCCACTGAGGATTGCAGATAGCTGGCGAATTGAGGAAGAAAGGGGAAGGGATTTTTGTACAATTCCAAGAAGGTGTGCTTGGACCCTCATCTTAGTGAGCTAGCTGCTGTAACAAACAACCCCTCAAGTCACATGCACTCAACACAAGAAGATGCAGTTCTTACTTACATAAGACATGTGCCCATGTTCTTGGTCCTAACTATGAGGGATATCGGGAAATACAACCTCCTAGTCTCTGCCACCTTGACTTTTCTTCTTCTTTTTGCTCCATAATTTCCTCTTACTGTCCTAATAGAAAAACAAATAACTGTTTTGGATTATTATGAATTCATTTTTGAGACAGAGCCCTCATGAATATTTGTAATCAGTGGGTTTTGGTTATAAATTCAAGGAGTCCACAGAACCATTGAATCCTAGTCACAGTCCCTGGGTAAGATTTCCTGGGCAAGAAGAACTTCTCCTCTTTCTTCTTCTTTCTCCCATTCTCTCTCCCTCTCCCTCTCCCTTACCCTCTCCCTCTCTCCCTCTCTCCTTTTATGTCTCCCTCTCTCCCTCTCTTTCTCTCTCCAGTACTTAGAATCAGCTTATGGCTTTGAACTTACTGGGTAAGAACTCTAGAAATAGAGTTACACCCCAAGCCTGACAAAAGGAACTTTAATGACATTTCCCATAAAGGAGTCAACCCGAGCCCGAGCTGGTGAAAGTGTCCACTATAAAGAAGTATTGAACAACCAAGTAGACAAAATAACTATGGTATACAATTTTTGCCAACAGCACTGGCAAAACTGGCCTCTGAACACAGTGATTCTGAATATTAGTTGTTGCTGTACAAAAAGTTACCATAATTATAGCATCTTGAAGCAACACAAACTTATTAGCTCACAGTTCTGGAGGCAGAAAGTTCAGCATGCATTCACTGCATTTTCTGGTTAGGATCCAATGACATTGCAGTCAAGGTGTTGACAGACTGGGCTCTTACCTGTAGAATCTAGGGAGAATTAAACAGAATTCTATACAAACAAAGCTTGTTAAAATAACCCTTATCTTTCTAGTACTCCTCCATGATTAGCCCATGCTCAAGCCCCTTGTCTTGCCATATATTCAAAATTCACTACTCTTTTTTGAACTTAGTATATTAGCATCTGGCTCTAACTGCTCCTTTGGGTCTTCTCTTTCCTGAAGAGATTCCCATGCAAAGATAGAAACCATATACTTTTCTCTTGTGAATCTTTCTAATGTTAATTTTATACTTAGGGACAGCTGAAATACCCTGTGGGGTAAAATTTTCCTCCCCTATAGTACTACTAGAAAAATGATACATGGGGCCTCTATATCTTTTTTGTTGAATCTATGATTATTTCACACTAAAAAGAAGAGAAAGAATCTGTAATGTTACCATGTTGACATAGAAATTGAATTCATCCTAAGCACTGTGACTTAAAATTGTTTTCTTTGACGTCTGTCTTCATTCTTGCACTATCTAAAGATGGACACTTAGTGTACTAATTTTTGTATGTTCTTTTCCTCTCCCATGAAACTGTAAGGTACAAATTAATGTCTAAATACGGATTTTCCTTATTCCCATGGAACAAATCAGAAAGAGTGTTTCCTCCCATTTTATCCTTATTTGAAATTTTTTTTGTCTAGTCTATATAGATTTTTATACTAGTTTATATAAATCCACCAAAATTCTTGCTTGTATTTAATTGTGTTAAAGTTATAGATCAATTTGAGGAGAGATGACTTCTTTATTATGTTGAGTCTTTCAATCCATGAACATGGTATGTATCTCCATTTATTTACATAGTAATTGATTATTTCATCAGTATTTTGTAGTTTTTAGAATACATGTAGTGTGAAAATGTTGCTACATTTATAATTAAGTATATTTGAGTGACTGTAGTAGTATTATGTTTTAAAGCATTATTTCTTCAGGTTTATTGCTAGTATATAGAAATAATAAAAAATAATTTTCACATGTATGTTAACCTTGCAGATCTCACTTATTAATTCTAGGAGGGTATGTTTGGGTAGATTCTTGGAGATTTTTTTGCATAGACCATTGTTTCATCTGCAAGTAGAGACAGTTTTATTTCTCCCCTTCTAACATGAGTGCCTTTTATTTTATTTTTCCCTTGATTTAATATGTTGGCTAGAATTTCCAGTAATACATTTAACAAAAGTGTTGAAAACAGATCTACTTACTTGTTCCTAATTTTGCAGGGAAGTCACTCAATCTTTTACAATTAAATATAACATCAGCTGTAGGTTTTTATAGTCTTTATCAAGCTGGAAAAGTTGTCTTCTACTTATAATTTGCTGAGAATTTTTATTATGAATAGGGGTTGAATTTCACCAAATGATTTTCCTGCATATGTTTATTCAATCACATGACTTTTTCTCATTTCATCTGTTTACATGGTGAATAGTCTGGGCTTATTATTTTCAATGAATAGACTATTTTTCAAGTAGTTTTACTTTCACATAAAAATTGAGTAGAACCTACAGAATCCTTCTTCTCAATTCTCTCTACTCTATTCCACTGAACTTCCTTCTATTTTCCTGGGATTCCCCCTTTTTCCTTAATTGGCTCTAACTTCTGCATATGCTAGAAAACATTTGACCTTTAGTTTTCTGTTTCTGGCTTATTTCATTTTAGCATGATGTTCTCCATTTCATCCATTTACCAGCAAATTACATAATTTCATTCTTCTTCATGACAGAGTAAGACTCCATTGTGTATACATACCACATCTTTATCTATTCATCTGTTGACAAACACCTGAGCTGGTTCCATAACTTAATTCCAATCGACCACAGTGAACCTCTGTGAATTCCACTTGACTGTAATGGATAATATTTTTAGTGTGTTGTTGCATTTGGTTTCTAGTTTATTGTTGAAGATTTTTGTGTCTATTTTCATCAAGATTTTTGTATACTATTTTATATTGGCCTATAGTTTCCTTTTTTGATGTGTCCTTATCTGGTTTGCTTCACAAGTAATGCTGGCCTTACAGAATATGTTTGGAAGAATTCCTTCCTATCCTATCTTTTGGGGATAATGTAGGGGCAATTGAAATTAGATGAAATGGTCATCATTGGAATGGGCAAGTATGTTTTGGAAAAGACCCCCAAAGCACAAGGAACAGAAGCAAAAATGGAATTACATTAAACTAAAAGGCTTCTGCACAGCAAAAAAACAATCATAGAATACAGAAACAACCTATAGAAAGGGAGAAAGTATTTGCCAACTGTATATTGAACAAAGGGTTGATATTCAGAACATATAAGGAACACCAAAAACTCAATAAAAAATAATAACATAATTAAAAACTGAATAATACATCTAAATAGACAATTCTTTAATTAATACTACAGATTTTTTAAATTATATATATTTTTGTATACTATTTTACGCACACACACACAAATGACTAACAGGTACATGAAAAAAATGGTTGACATTACTAATCAGCAGGCAAATGTAAATCAGAACTACAGTGAGACGGCATTTCACCCTAGTAATATTGGCTATTATCAAAAAGACAACACAACAAGTCCCAGCAAGGATGTGGAGAAAAGTGCACCCCTGCACACCACTGGTGGGGATGTAAATTAGCACAGCCATTGGGGAAAACAGTATGTAGTTTCCTTTAAAAAATAAAACTATAACCATTGTGTGATCCAGGAATCCCACTACTGGGTATCTATCCAAAGAAATGAAACCAGTATGTTGAAGAGACATCTGCATTCCTGTATTTATTCAGCCCTATTCACAATATTCAAAAGTGGGGAACACCTAATGTCCACCAACCAATAGATAGGTAAAGAAAATATGGTACATATACATAACGGAGAACTGTCAGCTGCAAAAATCAATGATATCCTGTCATTTGTGACAACATGTGGTGAACTGAAGATTGTTGAGTGAAATAATCCAGACACAGAAAGATGAGAATTATATGATCCTACTCATGTGTGGAATCTACAAAAGCTTATCTCATCAAACTTCACAATACAATGGTGGTTCCCAGAGGCTGGGGCAACTTGGGGTGAGAACTGGAGAAAGTTTGATCAGTGGTTACTGAGTTACAGCTAGATAAAAGCAAGAAGTTCTGCTGTGCTGTTGTACAGTAGGGTGACTATAGATAACAATAATATATACAGTCCCTTTCAAAATGCTAAAAGAAAGGATTCTAAAATTTTTACCTTGATTAAAAGATGTTTGAGGAGATAAATGCTTGACCTGATTTATACATTGCTCAATGTACCCAAACATTACATGGTACACCATTAATATTTGTAATATTCATGTTTTGTATAAAAGTTACAAATAAATTTTATAAAGAGCATGTTGTTAGATCACATGGTTGGCATATGCTTGACTTTTAAGAAAATGCCAATCTATCTTCCAAAGTGACTGTACCATTTTTGCATTCTTACTGGTGATGAAGGAAAGTTCCTGGAGCTTCATCTCCTTGCCAGAATTTAAGATTGTCAGGGTTTCAAATGAAGCCCTTCTAATAGGTACATAGTGGTATCTTATCTACCGTGGTGTCTCATTGTGTTGTTTTTTTTTTTCTCCCGTGGTGCTGGGATTGAACCCTGGGCCTTGTGCATGTGAGACAAACTCTCTACCAACTAAGCTATAGCCCCAGCCCCCACTGTGGTTTTAGTTTGCGGTTCCCTCATGACGCAGGATGTTGGGCTTCTTTTCATCTGCTCATTTGCTATGCATGCATTCTCTCTGGTGGGATGTCCATTTACATCTTTTCCCCATTTTTTTTCTATTTGTAATCGTGTTGTTTTATTCCTTACCATCAAATTTTAGAAGCTCTTGTATTATTCATATACAGAGTTGAAAGTATGCTTTGCAAATATTTTCTTTCAGTCTTTAGCTTGTAAGTTTTTAAATTTAAGTAAATTGAACATATTTGTTGTTTCTTTCATGGATTCTGCATTTGCTATTCTAAGACTTGATCACCAAATCCAGGTCACCTGGATTTTCTAAACATTTCACAGTTTTTCTCCTCGTATTTAGGTCTAGGGTATGCTTAGAGTTAATTTTTGTGAAAACCATAAGCTCTGGGTCTAGATTCATTTTTTCACAGGTGGATGTTCAGTTATTCCAGCATTTTTTTCTTGGAAATACTATGCATGTCCACAGGCCTGCCAGTGTCGTGGAAGCAGCCCAAAGTGGAACATCATGGGTTTCAGTGAGGGATGATGGGAAGCTAAATCCCAGCCTCTGACCTCTTTTCCTCGGGAAACGTTCTCCTTAAAGCTGATTCCTCCCCCAGGGTTCCTCTGGGTCTGGAGTTGTCTCTAACTCTTCTCTGAAAGCTCAAGAGAGGCACATCAGAATTTCCCTGTCCTGTATCCACTTTCTGACCTTCATTGTGTCCTATCTGTGTGACTTTAAGCAGGTTCCTAAACTTCCTATGAGCCTGTGAACTCATCCTTAACTTGGCGTCATCAAATTGCCTGACAGGCTGGTTTATAGGATTGAATGTGCCATGCATAGGGACGTTATGGGGGTGAAATGTGTGCTCCCAAAAGGTTCAAGTCCTAATCCTCAGGACCCCTGCTATGTGACCTTATTTAAGCATAGGGTCATGGAAGATGTGGTGAAGATGAGGTTACTCTGGAGTAGGGTGGGTTCCTAATCCATGTGACTGGTGTCCTTATAACAAGGTGGCCAGACAGGGATGGCAGTCATGCAGCTAGAAGCCCAGGAACGCAAAAAGGAAGATAGGAAGAGGCGCAGAAAAATTCCCTTTTGTGTTTCAAATGGCATGACCTGCCAACACCTGGATCTTGACCTGCTAGCTTTCAGAACTGTGAGACAATACATTTCTGTGTTTGAAGCAACCCATTCTGTGTTATTTTGCCTTGGTAGCCCTGGGAAGTTAATACAAGGGGCTAAGCACAGGCTCTGGCACAACCTAGGCAGTTGTCACCATGGCAAGAACAGGTGTGTGTGTGTGTGTGTGTGTATTCATGCATGTATGTGGCTTTACTCTTGGAACTCTGGGCTTGTTGGAAAGATTGGTGGAAATAAAGGTACTCACAAAACATCACCCCCATCTCATCCATCTATCCCTACAACCATTTAGGGTTTTAAGCTCTCCAGAACTGGGCTATCTGTCAACCTTCACATCACTACTGTGAGGAAGGAGAGATGAGAAAGTGCCCCAAGAAGTTGGCAGCAAAGCCTGGCCCAGATCCAGGGGTCATGCTCCCACCTCAGTCTCAGCACAGCTGGGGAGTTGGCCGTTCCAGAGCCCCACAGCTGAAAGCATCCTGTTTGAACAAGTGAAAATGGCTGCTGGTGGCACCTCTGGAAATGCCTTGATGAACTCCTGGTTTTGGTTTTGGTTTTCTTACCAGGCATAAGTTTGAGGGTTATGAGAATTAGTACTTGTTCTTTTTCTCTCCTCTCCCCTCTTACAGGGTAAAGACCTACCCGCCACTCTGTCTTCCACCAGAGGTGTGTCTCATTGGCAGAACCCACAAATGGCACCAGCCTCTCATTCCTCTCCTCTTCCTCAATAGGAACATTTAGCTTGGAGGACAGACATTTGCTCCCACTGAGGTGCTTAGAATACATTTCCCAAAAATGTGTGTGGGGCAAGTTCTATGAAAATTGTGAGCACCGAGAGTTCCAAGTATCAGTGATCTGAAGATTCTGAGGGGAAACTTCTGGGTAGTTGTCATTCCAAGGTTCTGAATTTTAGACATCACAGTTTTAGGATATGACAGTTTTGTCACTGCACAATTCTAAGATTCCCTGGGCTGGATTTGTGGCTCAGTGGGAGAGCATTTGCCTAGCACATGTGAGGCCCTGGTTCGATTCTCGGCACTGCATATAAATAAATAAATAAAGGTCTATTGACAATTAAAAAATATTAAAAAAGATAAAAAAAAGGATTCCCTGAGTCAAGGATTTTAGAAGCTCTTTAAGGAGACATGCAAATGAGAGGATGTGGCTTGATGCTGATGCCGGTTGTTGACCACCATGTTGGTAACAACAGAGGGGTGTGAGTCTTTGCGTCCATTCTCATTCCCACTCCAGTGAACAGGAAGAGACCAATTATAGAACCCAGGTTGTAAGACATAGATAACAGAAATCGAGAAACATGAGAATCACTTCCTGTTGGAAACTTGCAAAGTCCAAGGGAACAGATTTGTCTTTGGTGGATCTCAATCTTCATTTGTTAAAAGGAGGTGTGTGCATGTGTGTGTGTGTGTGTGTGTAACATTTAAGAAATGTGAATATACTCTGGTTTCTCTTCAGATCGTATAAATCTTTCGCCTTTTTAAGAAATGTGGAGATCCTGATGTATACAAATGCTCAGATTATGTATACTGCTCAAGGATCCTCCTTGTTAGGAGACTTGCATTATCTCATCTGACAGCAGGAAGCAGGTGATTCTGAAAATGGGTCTTACAGCTGATCACTGACTCCTCAGAGCACCTCACCTATGGAAACCCATGGCAGAATATGTAATCATATCCTTGTGTTAGGGAACAGACACATGTGAATGAAGGGAACACGAGGTTGAGAGAATAATTCCACCAAATCGGCCTGTTGTGCTGACCCCCATGTGCTTTCTTTTCCAAAAAGAAATTTACCTGCATCCCTGCCTGCTAAAGTAAACAGGTTATGTTGCATTTCTCAGCAAACTGTCTGCTAACTGTAGGAGAAATGCAGGCCCAAAATATTGTTGACAAGAGGAATCCAAGTTACCCTTAAGGTGAAGACTTTTGTGACCAGATACTGAAACTCTGGGGAATAAAGATAGTTCCTCCTAACCATAAAATCTGTAAGAATGTATGGCAAAGAGTCCAATTAGAAGTGATCGGCAGGGGCAAAGGTGACATAGAGTTGCCATGGCAGTGGGGACTTGAAAGTCTGATGTTATCTTGCTGTCAGTCAAATGTCAAGGGATGAATCTGGGCTGAACTCTCTAGAAACTTCTTTGGAATCCCCCAAAATACTGGAATGCAGAAGAGGCAAATTGTCCCTCTCCTCTCTGAGAGGAGCCACTCTCTTCCTTGAGAGTGTCCCCTTTCCCTTTACCTGTCCCTTCAATAAACTCCTTCATGTTATACTCTGAGCAACATATCTGAAATCTTTCTGAATTGATCACAAGAATTGGGTTTGAAGATGGGTTCTTCACAAGGCCTTGGTTTCTTGAAAGGCCCCGGCTCTGTAACATTTACACATCTGTGCATGAACACACACCTGCTCATGGCTGTACTCAAATCCAAAATTCTGGCCTTCCCTGAAAGAGTTCATCTCCCTCACACACATCAATGAGAGGCCTGATTCTACTTCCCCAGATGGACTCTGAGTCCGACACACTGGCCTTCTCTGACAGACACACAGATGATGACCGCTGGTTTTCATGTTCTGCATAATTAGGCAGGAGTGTAGATAAATATGTTGTTTTATTCAGGGAAGTGATGATATTTTAAAATCTCGTCCAAAGTCTGGGCACAGATGTTCAAGCATTTGCTAGGCACTTCTGTTCTGTGTTCTGTGTTCACATAGTGACTTAAACTTACTAAGCCTCAGCCGTGTCACCTTAAAAATGGGCATGAACACTGTTCCCTTTCACGTGGGCTTTTGAGTATTAAGCTGGGAGATCGTTAGATGCTTTTAGCACAGAGCTGACAAAGAATGCTTGCTCGAAATAATAGCTGTTATTATTATTATTATTACTATTACTATTACTATTACGACTGCGACTACCACCACCGCATAGTGTAAGGTTTCCCTGCTCTCAGGGCCCAATGTCCGGCAAAGGCAGTCTGTTGGTCTGTTCTGACTCTTCTCCCTCTTCTATCCAACTTGCCTCTTACTTCCACTCTCCCTTCCCCTTAACCCTGCCTCCCCCTTGGCTGGGCCCCAGCTCAGCGGGCCAGGAAGCTCATGGTGTAGGTCTTCGGGATGGTGGCAAAACCCACGTGTTTAGGAGACACGTCTATGTACTGGGGCGCCTGTGGGGACTTGAGGCAGAAGTTCTGCAAGATGGTGGTGAGGAAGAGAAAGAGCTCCATTCTAGCCAGGCCTTCTCCAAAACAGTACCGCTTTCCTGAAGAGGAGAGGAGGGAGAGGCTGAGGTGAAGCCAGCTCTCTGCAGCCTCACCCCAGTACCAGATGCCTGCTGCATTCTCCCAGGGAGTAGGGGCTGCAGCCCTGTGGCCCGAGAGACCTTCAGGAAGGGCTCTAATCCTCTCTGAGCCTCCATTTCCCTGGCACATGAGCTGGGGTGATCCATGCCAGCCTGTAGCACTGGGAAGTTTAAGTGCCCCTTACCCCCAAATACATTCTCAAATATGGCTGTATGCTGTCATCTTCTAAGAATCTGAAGATGTTGTCGTGTGTCCTTAAAAGGATTTCTGACTCTCTCTGATCCTTCATCATCCCCATCTCTAAATGAGATTTGATCATCCCTTCCCTTTTCCTGGGTGCAGATATATAGGTCCTGGTTGTTACGGAGTTGCAGCTGGTAGGCTCCAGGGTAGATTTCAAGAGGGACTTTAGAGCTGGAGAAAGATGCTAGGCTACACTTAGAGAGGGAAGCTGGGATGAGCTTCCCCTGGTGGTGTGAGCCGTGGCCTGGCAGCAGGCGGTGGTCTCTTACCAATGGAAAAAGGCACAAATGCATCACTCTTCTTAAACTGCCCCTTGTCATCCAGGAAGCGCTGGGGGTTGAAATCTTCAGGGTTGGAGAAGAACTTGGTGTCTCTCAGCACAGAGCCTAGCATAGGGAATACTTCTGTGCCCTGAAGAAGGGGGGAGGAGGGGTGGATAAGATGGGTTAGAAGAAGAGAGTGTTGAAAGTTCACAGGCACCGAAAAGAGAGTTAGGCTACCCCACCGGAAGAGAAATCGGAGGCGTGTGAACAGGGCTCTTCTGAGAGAGAAGCTTTGGGGGGGTATGAAGTTAATGCCTTTGAGACAGGAAGTATGGGGGAGTAGGTGGTTCACGCTCTCTAAGGCAGTAAAGTTAAGGGACACAGGGTCTTTGTCTCCTGAGACAGGATGTTGGGGGATGTGGGTTCATCTTTCTCAAGGCTGGAGGTTGGGGGAATTTGGGGAAACATGGGATTTGTGTCCCTCAAGGCAGGATGTGTGGGGGACATGAGGTTCCTGTCCTGAAGGCAGGAGATCTAGGGAAATGAGATTTGTGTCTTTTGAGACAGCGAAGTTGGGAGACATAGGGTTGATTCTCCTGAGACAGAAAGACTGGGGCTACTGGAGACACAGGAGTCTCTGAATGGCAAGATGCAAGGCACACAGCAGTTGCATGATTCTTTGATGGAGGGTGTGGGATAGGGATTGGAAATCTATTGATGGGGATGGGGTGCTAGGGTCCCAGGGAGTGGCTCAGAGGTCAGCACCTTGGGGAGGAAAAAGTCCCGAAATTTGGTGTCCTTGATGACCCTGCGAGACACGCCCATGGGAATCATGTCTCCAAATCTTTGGATCTCGTGGATCACGGCCTCTGTGTAGGGCATCTTGGCGCGGTCCTCAAACTTGGGCTGCCGGTTCCTGCCAATCACCCGGTCAATCTCCTCATGGAGTTTGGCTGAGGGAAAAGGAAGACGGTATTTAGGTACCTAGTGGCTGGAGAAGAGGCACGACAATCCAAACACGTAAACCTGGGTGAATGGCAAACACCTACATACGACACCCCCTTAGACCATTCAGAACAACCAATGGCCACACACATTGTGGCAGCAGGGTCTTGTTAACTTGATCATACCAGATTGGAGCCGCAAGTCAGGGGCCCTAGGGAGTGCCTGGGGAGCGGGCAGTGGGACTTAGTGGGCTTAGCAGAGGAGCAATTTGCTAACTGGTTCACACACTTCCAATATTTTCATGGCTACTTGGCTGATGCCTATCCACTGAATATCCCCCACCCCTGGCCAAGGACCTGAGAGAGGTGGAGTCAGTGGAGCTGGCTCAGAGGAGTTCAAAGGGTCTATGGCCTCCACTCTCCTGTCCCTGCAGCCTTACCCTCCACCTCTGGGTGCTTCATGAGCATCAGGAAGCCATAGCGCAGGGTCGTGCTCACGGTCTCGGTGCCAGCAAAGAAGAGGTTCAGCGTGGTCATCACCAGGTTCTTCATGAAGAACTCTGTGTTGGGGTTATTTTTCTCCTGAAAGGAGAGAGGCCTTCAGGCCAAGTCCCAAAGTCTTCCCTTTGGGGCCCTTCTGAGGTTTTACCTTGGACCATCTCTCTTAGGTCCAGACCTAAGGTGAGAGGAGGGGGCCTAGATTTGCTGGGCTCTGCCCAGGTTTCAGGCTTTTGAGTAAAATTCTGGCTTTGTCCAAAATGCTCTTCTCATGTGCTTTGCCCTGATGGCTATCTATTCTTTCATGACCAGGCCAGTTGTCACTTTTTCAATTATAGGGTATTTAGTAAGACAGGGGTGGAGAGAGACTGAGAAACATGGGCGGAGATGTGAAGATGGAGTGATTCAGGAGCATTAAAGATAGTTTTTCTGAAACAAAGAATTTTAAGCAACAGCATCTGTTCCCCCAAACATCGTGAAGTCTTTGGAGGATCTCCTTCCTAATCCTTTGAACATCAGACTCCATAAATCCCTATCTCCTTGCCGCACAGAAAAGAGAATGACACGCAGTTGGAGGTGAGATCTTTCAATGTTACATAGTAAAGCCAGGTCACCTGTCCACATGAGTGTGACTGATGACCAGGGTATAAAACATCAGACAGTTTGGTGGCTGAAAGCACCAGCCACAGAGTCAGAGAGACACTGTTTTGAGCTAGGGTCCACTGTTTCCTTGCTATGTGACCTTAAGCAAGTTACTTATACTCTCTGGGCCGCAGTCTCTTCACTTGTAAAATTGGGGTCATAATAAAACATTGTTCAAGAGCTGTTGTAGATGCTAAGTAAGCATTCAAAATAGTGCCTGGCTCATGGCAGCACTGTAGAGGTAGTTGTATGCACACGTTCCTCTGTGCTTACAAGGGCTTGGCAGATGGAATGGTGGTGTTTAATTATGATTGGGACCATGAGGATTATGCAAAGGGAGGCTAATTTGGGCCTCTGTTCTTCTGCCCTCCCTGGCCTTATTTCCCGCTGCCTGGCTTTGGACCTCCCCACCCTGGCTGCTGGCTGCACCTCCTTCATGCGGATGAGAAAGGAGTCGATGAAGTCCCGCGGGGAGTTGGGGTCCAGAGTGCGCTGGTTCTGCTCCACCTTCCTGGCCACGAAGTCCTCAAGGCCCTGCAGCTCCTTAAAGGCCTGTTGCTGAGGTCCTGGCAGGTGCTTCATCACCGAGTAGAACATCTCATAGAGCTGGCGGTTGCGGAAAGAGAAAGCAAAGACCAGACAGCTGTCAGTGCGCAGCACCCAGTGGGAGTAGGACCTGTCTCCAGGTGAGAAAGGCACAGGTTCAGGGCAGCTATCCAGGTGTTCAGTATTTGAGTGGGGCTGGAAGGCAGCATAAAGTGTTCCTGTGGGTTAAGTAGGAGGGCAACTGTCTAAGAATTTAGGGGAGATGATTGGAGCATGCATGTAGGTTGCAGATATTCAGGTGAGGTTGGGTTGGGAGACATTTTTGTTGAGATTTTCAGGTGGGACTTTATGTGGGGGGCACCTATTAGGTGTTTGGGCATTCAGGCAACCTCAGCTGGAGACAGCTGTCCATATACTTACTGGATTGGGAGCTTCTAACCAGGTGTTAGACATTAAAGTAATGCTGGTATTCAGGTGGCAAAGTGAGGGGTCTTCCCCTGTTTAGGTATCTAATGGGCTGCACAGAGGGAACCCTTTAGGTGTGTGAGTGAGTTGTGTTGGAGGGCGCTTATTTGGGTGTTTGGGGAACATTCAGTGCCCAATATTTGGAGTCTTGGTTGTGGTGCCTGATCCAAGTGTTCAGGTAATTCAGTGGGCAGAGTAGGGAGCACCTGTGGACTGGCTTGGGACACCATGATAGAGGTGAAACGGTGTTGGTAGCCTGGATTTTGCAGCACCAGGTATTCAGGTACCCAGGTGGGAACTCAAGTGGTCATTTGTCCAGGTATTAAAATATTCAGAAAGGTTGGGTGGGGAGGCTCTGCTAGAGATGAAGGCAAATTGGGCTTGGAACATCTCAGCTGATTGAAGCCATTTGTGTTTCCTGCAGACTCTGTTTGGGGACATCTGTTGAGGTATACAGGTATACTTGGAAAACATTATTGGACACTTGTCACTTGTCCTGGATTTTAATGCAGCTGGGGGCTGGTTTTTATCAATGGAGGGGGATGGCAGTTTGGGACACTGATTGCCCTGTGGGGGTGGGGTTGTGGCAGTTGGCCACTGTGGTGGCAGGGGTGGTGCCCAGCTGGAACAAGTTACCTGCCCGGTGGAGGTAGCTGTGAACTGGAAGCTTCCCAGCATCATGCGCAACAGTGACAGGAACTCTTTGTCCTCATAGTCAAAGCGGTCACCAAAGACAATGGAGCTAATGACATTGGAGACTGTTCGGCTCAGGTAGAAAGTAGGATCTATGAAGGCGCCTGGGGTGGGGAGAAGGTGGGAGTGATAGACCGGGATTGGAATAGAGCCAAGGGGGCCATCTTAGGCCAGTCCCAGAATCTGAGCCAAGGACATTCCCAGCCCCATGCCACAGACGGCGGCCACACACACCCTTTCCCCGCCTAAGACCCCATCCCGCGACACAATGCGGGGGATTTCCTTTTCCTTCTGGCCTGCTCCAGGGCTCCCAGCTCACCACAAGTGTCCCGGAATGCCTGGATGAGGAAGCCCGCCTCCTCCTGGATGCGCTCCTCAATCCCGCGCTTGCCCACTCCAAAGTCCCGCAGGGTGGTGATGGAGAAGCGCCTCAGCTGCTTGGCGCGCTCCCCATTGCTGAACACTACGCCTAGAGGTGAGTGCAAAGGTAGGAGGAAGTCACCGACAATGGAGGGGGCCAGCGGGCCACAGAGCACCCCTAAGAATGTGCCCAAAAGGTAGAGGGTTGCACAGAGAGGCAGGGAGCAGGGGACCATAGGCGCCGAGCTGGAGCGCTGAACAAAATGACAGGCACTGATCCAAACTTGGAAGGAGAAAAATCTGGAGAAAAGAAAACTGGATAAGACAGATGCAGAAATTGGGGATACAGAGACACGAGGGACAGAGGGACAGAGTGAGATTGAGGAAATATAAAGTGTGAAGGCTTCTCAATTGGAAGAGACAAAACACAGGGAGAGAAGAGAAGAGGTCTGGAGAGAGGAGAGACTCTCAGCAGAGGGTGGAGATGGGGATTTTGAAGAGTCACTGTGAGGTTGTGACTGATGAAGAAGAAGAGGGGGAGGGAAGGAGAGAAAGAGTCATGGGGAGCACAGAAGCTGAGGTGACAAAATCGAGGAGCCAAGAGATGGATCCATCCAGGGAAAGAAGAGAACAGGGCGACAGGTAGAGAGAAGCAGGGACAGACTGGGACATGGGAGGTTGAAAACAGGCCAGAGTCCAGCACAGGGAGAGGCAACAGTGAACAGGGACGCAGAGAAGACCAGTCCAGGGCTCTGCACAACCTCAAGGGCAGCTGACTTGGGGGCAGGCTGGGAAAACTGAGGCCACCAGGTGCTGTCCCACTTACCGTAGCCTTTGAAGAGCCAGTCAAAGGTGGCATTCTCCCCTCGCCCGCTGAACTCCTCAGCCTGATCCACCAGGGCCTCCTTCACTGCATCGTAGCCACACAGCACCACGACCCGGCGAGTCCCCAGGTGGACCGTGAACACGGGGCCATAGCGCTTGCTCAGCTGATGGGGGACGATGGGAGTGGTTAGAGGGCTTGTTCCCTGAATTGGTTCAGTTCCCTCCATGTCAGGGATGTCTTTTCCCCAGTGTCTGACATCAGATGATGTCAAGGTCTGTCTTTCCTGGCTAGGTCCTGGCTTCCCAACACTCAGAATTCTCCTGTCCTAGGACTGTAGCTCCTCAGGTTCAATCCTCTGCCACAAAGCCCTGATGAAACTGGGAAGTCCCTGTGCCCACCCCATTTCACCCATCTCCCTGGAAGGTGGCACCTTCATGAGGCAGTTGTACATCTGCTCCGTGTCCAGCTGCAGGTAGTTCCCGATGAAGGGCAGTGGAGTGGGTCCGGGAGGCAGCTTCCCCCCGAGCTTCCTCTGTCTCCAGACAGACATCAACACCATTACACTCAGGCAGGCCAGCAAAGCCACCAGCAGCAGCCCTGAGGCCAGCATGGTGGCAGAGAGTAGGACAAACAGGTAGTGAAGGCTGGGATGGTCTACCTTTATACTGCTGAGATCAAAGTCTGGCCTTTGGTCCCGGTTACATAATTGTCTCTTGTCTCCTTCCAACTACACCCCCCACCATGCACAGAGCTAGTTTGGAACACAGCCAGCAAGCAAGGAGGAGGGGGCAGATTAGCAGGGTAGACTTCTGGACTGGATTTGTGACACCTGAGGAGGAAGCACCCCAGGAGTAAGGATTGCAGTGGTGTAGGGATATTTGCATACCAGAGCTTCTGAGCTTAGGGTGTGGGGTTGAAGAATTACAAGGGTCCTATAGGTGCAAATTTCAAGGTCTCAGAAGGAAAAGATCTCAAGGTCTGGATTTCACTGGAATAAGACAAGATGTGTGGCTGTGGATTTGGGGGTATTTTGGTGAGGAGGGACATAGATTTAAGGGTTCTAGATGTGCATGGCTTGGGATGAGAAGGCCCCAGAGCTTGGAGTGGAGTTCCTGAGAGGGAATTCCCACAGGATTCTGGAGTGAGCACTTGAGCCCAGCTGTTGACCTGATGGCTGTGTGTGTGTGTGTGTGTGTCTGTCTGTCTGTCTGTCTCTCTCATTGGTTCTTTCTAGTTATCCATAACATTAGGATTCATTTTACACAGTTATACAAACATGGAATATAATCTTCTCTAGTTCAGTCCCCAATCCTTCCTCTTTCCCTCCATTCCCCTCTCCACCTGTTCCCTTCCCTTTACTCTACGAATCTTTCTGTATTTACTTATAGATTTTTAAATTAGTGTCTTATGAATGTACATGATGGTGAGATTCACTGTGGTATATTCATATATAATACATAATAACTAGGAATTGAACCACCATATGACCCCGTTATCCCACTCCTTAGTATATATCTAAAAGATTTAATATCACCATACTACCATGACTCAGCCACATTAATGTTGATAGAAGCAAAATTCACAATGGCCAAGCTATGGAACCAACCTAGGTGCCCTTCAATAGATGAATGGACAAAGAAAATGTGGTACATATACACAATGGAGTATTATTCAGCCATAAGGAAGAATGACTTTATGGCACTTGCTGGATGGAACTGGAGACTATCATGCTAAGTGAAATAAGCCAGTCTCCAAAATTCAAAGGTAGGATGTTTTCTCTGCTGAAGCTAATCCAGTATAGTGGGGTAAGGGGATAAAAAAGTAGAAGAAAGCTCAGTGGAACAGCTGAAGGGGAATGCAGGGAAGGGAGAAGGGATGGGATAAGGAAAGACAGTGCCGTGAATCTGACCTAACTTTCCTGTGTGCTGGCCCTTGACACCCAGTCTCTTCATGGGAACCTCAAGTGGGGCCACGATGGGCAAAACAGAATTAGCTCCTCCAGGGCCCATGTGTGGCTGGGAACCGGGTAGAAGACCAGAGTCACATTTCAGCGGGACTTTGCACAGAACCAGAGAGGAGTAACTCACAGTCACAGTGGACAGAGACTCTGCTCAGACCTTGAGAAAGTCATGACAACAAGAACATGGTGGCACATGCTGACAGTTTCCTGGGTCCTCATGTACAGACAGCCCCCCTGGGTTCCTACTTTGGTCCTAGGGAAGCCCACGGGGTTTACTGGATCATTTCTATGGTGTTATTATTACTAATATGCATGCCTCCCATTTCACATAAGGTGCACCGAGGACAGATGCAGGATGAACATGGAGCGATCACATGAGAAACCTGAGGCCAAGGGCCTAAACTCCCCCCTGTCCTGCTCTGCTTCTCCATTTCCCCTTTTTGGATTTTGTTTAGTGGATGGGGAACATTTGGGCTGTAGAAGATCCTATTTGACGATGCGTTCAGTCTCTTTTAGGAGTGATTCCTGGTTTGTCAGGGACTATCATTAGCAGCCAGAAGGAACTGGACATTTGGGTCAGGTCCAGTGTGGGCCCTGTGATGCCAAGGGTGGGGGCAGAGAAGGGACGAGTGGCCCTACTGCCCTTCCCTCATTGACACTTTCTTTAACAATAAGGACAGTCACCCTTGGTGATCTTGTTGTTCTCCGAGAAGATGGAGTCTGTGTTTGCATGATCTTTAAATCTCTCTGACAATGAGGTCCCTCATCACCCACCTCACTGAGGGCACCTGGGTGATAAGTGATAGAAGTGGGCTTTGAACTCTCCCCACTTCTCTTTTCCTTGCCTGACCCAGCCCACCCTGGGGGCCAGGTGAGGACCAGGTGTGGCAGAAGGTGGGTGCTGAGACTGGCATCAGCAGTGGGCACATGGATTATACTTGCAGGTTCAGATACCAGTATCTGGTAGGTGCTAAATGGGGAGGCATCAGGTTGGCATTGAGATTGCCCCCCGATAAACACCAGGGTGGAAAAGAAGTTGTCATTTAACTGGACAACAAAAGAAGATCAGAACCTCTTCTGGTACCAAGAGGGTTCCAAGAGTAGACCCAGGTGGTCATGGAGTTGGCTTCAGGAGGGAGGAAGGGTAGGTGACCAACCATGGAGGTTCTGAGGTTCGGCCCAGCAGATTCTGACATTGTGTTAGGTAGGTGCTCAGACTGGCCCTATCTGGGTTTGGGATTGGCCTCAGCTAAACCTTGAGCGGGGTGCCAGCAGAGTGCTGGGCAGGCCTTGGTGGTTGTACCTTCCAGATTTGCCCTCCCACAGGACAAATGGAGGTGGGCGAGGTTGGCACTCCCAGGACTGACATTTTGCTCAATCTCTTTTAGGCCACTGGTCTCTGGAACCTGTGGGGAGGGAACAAAGCAGAGAGAAAAAAAAAGTTGTTTGTTGATATTGGAGGGGGAAGAGGTGGGGAAAGGATTAAGGCTTGTCAGGTATCCAGTTGAGGGCCGCAGCTGAGTCAGGATGACGCATGCATTTTTGCCAGAAGTAGTGGTTGAGAGGTGATGCCAGCGAGCCATTAAGATGATGACTTTTGAGTTCTCTCAGAGTTCCCGTTGAGCTCTCACGGGAATTCCTGAAGAGTTCCAGTTGGTTGGTGAAGTTCTGGTGGTGGGAGTTCCGGTTGGTGTGTGGTGTGTTGCTGGAGGAGCTGCGTGGGTGGCATTCGGGAGAGTTCCCGGGGAGTGTGCTGGTGGAGTTTGGAAATAAAGTTTGTTCCTGCTTGAGTGGCTCGTGATTTGTGCCCAGCCAGACTGTGGCAGTATCCAGTCCCTCTAATCCTGATTACCGGCCTGCACCTGGGCTGGCCCCAGGCCTGGACCTCTCCTATCCCCTACCCACCCCCTGTTTTATTTTAGAAGGGAGGGAGATGTTTAGAGAATTTGTTTCTCCATGAAGTTGACCCGGGGACAAGGGAAGGGTTATGAATGTTCAAACAGGCTTTCCTGAGCTGTCCAGGGAAGAGATGGGAGTGTCCAAATGGGAGCAGGATTTAGGGAGTGGTCAGTCAAGTGTGTTTGCTCTTGCTGATTTCCACAGGCTAAAGGATTCATGTCTGAAGTCACGTGGGAGTGACACGTGAGTGAGCTAGTGGTGAACCCCAGGAAAATGCCTTCTCCTTGCCCCAGTGAGTTTCCCTTTCTGCACACATGAATTCCTACCTAGATGGATTATGAAGAACAAAGTGAAGGCTTGGTTTGGAATCCTAACTTCTGTCTTTGTTGAGTGACCTTGAACAGGTGACTTCATGGAGCCTTGTGGGGTCAGGGACAGTACCTGCCTCTCAGACTATTTGGTTAAGGAACATATGAGTTAATGCACATTTAGTGCAAAGCAGAAAATGCTCAATAAATATTGGCTATGTTATTTGCTGGTTGTTATTAGACCTTATTAATCTGTAGGATAAAAGATATGGATGGGAGGGCTGGGGTTGTGGCTCAATGGTGGAGCCCTTGCCTGGTCCATGTGAAGCATTGGGTTCAATCCTCACCACCACATAAAAAGAAATAAAGGTATTTTTTTTAAAAAAAGATACAATAAAAATTTTAAAAGATATGGAGGAGAATTTCTCTCAGCCCTATCCTGGCTTTTACATTCTCTAGCCCAAAGTTCCCAAAGATTTTCCTTTAGGGAAAGAGGAAGTGAGACAGAGATTTTATAGACACCTCCCACCCTCCCTCCCCATCCTTTTCTCCATACAGCTGACCTTTAACCCCCTGGATGGGAAATGGACCTTCCAGATGGATGGTGCTCTTTGAGGTAGGCTTTCTGTGTGCTCTGGCTAGCTGTATGTTGGTATTGTGTTGTTCAGTGGAGTCTCCCAGATGTCTCTGTCTAGTTTATCTTCATGTATGTCTTTCTGGGTGTGTGCATGTATGTTTCAGCATGTTCATGTTCGTGTTAATTAACTTATTATGCGCCAGTCTTTGTGGGCTATGTGTTTGTGTGTAATAAGTGGGTATCCAGTTAACGTCTTCATGTGCACATTTGTGTGAGCAGCTGATATGGGGTGTGTTTCTAGACAGGTGTGCCTGAATGCTCACCAGTCTCTGCCTCTGTGTACATAGCTTAAGAACATGTTTTGGGAGATAGTGTTTGGGGGATGTCTACAGTGTGTATTTTGTGTCCAACCTGGAGCATGACTGTGCTTCTACATGGTCTGTATGAAAGCACAAGTGGGTGACTATGTATAAGTGTATGGATGTCTGTGTGTGTGCACATGTGTGTGCATCTGTGTGTGTTCTTGTGTATATATGCAAGCACGTGGAACATGTTGTGCACAGGTGAACATCTGATATCTGCCTGTGCTTGTCTGTGTTTGGATTGAAATGTAATCCTGGCCTGGCTTCGTTTCTCGTTTTGAAAAAACAAATAATTCCTGTGTTTTTAAAGTATTTACCTCCCTCAGTTTTCAAGAGCAGGTTGAAAAGCCTCCCTGGGACAGGTGTGTCCCAGAGCCTTCCCAGGGCTGATTACTTCCCACTGGATACATTTAAATATCCTCCCAGAAAATTCTCATTCCCACGTATCACCACCCACCTCCCAAGCCATTTAACAGAATCATTCACCCAGTGTTCCCTGATTCATGTCAGCTCTGAGCTGAGTGGTGCCAAGTGACCAGAAAGCCCTGGGCCCTGCCTCACTCAGAGCTCACTCCTAAGGGGAAGACAGACCCACAGCTCAGAATGGACTGTGCTGGGGTGGGAAGACACAGGCAGAGGGGCCCAGACAGGATGGGGAGAGCACAGGTGTCTGTAGGAACCCAGAAACAGCACCTGACTCGCCCTCATGGGCTTAGGATAGGCTGTTAGTAGGGATTTTGTGTAGAAGGATAGGGAGGGTTGGGAGGTTGTATTCCACGCAGAAGAACCAGTGTGTGTGAGGGCCTGGGTGTGTGGCTGGGTGGAATTGGGCATTAGAGATCTTGGCTCGTGTGTGTGGAGAGAGCTAGGGCCACCGCAGGAGCCAGAACGCATGGAGCCTAATTCAACTCAGTGAGGAGTGTAGACTTCATTTTGAGGCTGTGGGGAGCCACATAAAGGTTTTAATCCGGGGGACAAAATGGTCAGATTTGAGTTTCAAAAAGAGTCTTCACATTTTTGGAAAACACTTAATGCTGGCAGCTGAAAAATGAGTTAGTGTCTGCTACAGCATCCAAGTGAGAGTGGATGGAGGAGCCATGCGGGTGGGGATGAGGGGGTGGGCTGGAGAAGACCTGGAGAACTGAGACTTGGTTGCAGTTGGCTGTGCCGGGCTAAGGGTTAGGGGGGCACTCCAGCAGGGGAAGATGGTCATGTCATTAACTAATTGGTGTTCTAGAGCCTTCCCAAGGCTGATTACTTCCCACTGGATAAATTTAAATATCACACAGATCAGGAGAAGATCTGAATCAGGTGGTAATGGCTTTGGCTTTGGGTGTGCGGGTGAACAAGACCCAGTCTCTGCTTAGGGATTTCTTAGAGTAGTGGGAAAGCAGACCCAGAAAAATGGAAGTCCTCATGATTCTGTCATTATTCATTAGTAATTTGCTACTTGAGGTTTAGGAAGGCTTCCTAGAGGAGATGCCTTGTGAACTGGGTCTTGCAGGATAAATTCTCCAGGTAGGGGAAGAAAGGGGAGAAGTCCAGACAGAGAAACTCATGCAAGCCCAGTCCAGGGTATATGGGATGGAGGCAAGAGAACAGAGGTGTTTGACAGCTACACCCAATGCACAGGTGCACACGCGCAAGCGCACACAAACGCACACACTCTGGCTCACTGCTAACCTCAACCTCAGCTTCCTATGCCCACCCCCACCAACCCCACCCCACTCCAATCCTAGCCCAATCCAGAATTCTCAAGAAAAACCTCGCTTAGGCCAAATGTGCCTAAAATTTATGATCCTATCCCAAATGAGAGTATTCTCCCTCCCCCTCCCTCCTTCCCTCCCTCTCCCTCCCTCCTCGCCCCCCCCATTTAAAAATTGAGAAACTGAGATGAAATAACTTTAAACTAATCATTTTAAAGTCAGTACCATTCACAGTGTTGTACAACCACCACCTTAATCTAATTTCAAAAACATTCCAAGTGAAGATCTTAAGTGAGCCTTGTTTTATTTTTTAAAATATAATTATTAATGCACATTAGTTATACAAACCATTGGGTTTCACTGTGAATTTCCATACGTGCATATATCATGTTTTGATGATATCCATTGGGAGTGGACCAGGCTCCAAAGACTAACTTCCCCATCCCCCAAGAAGAGCCATCCAATGGTGAGCCCTGCTAGGCTCACATGATCCTGCCATCCAATGGTGAGACCTGCTGGCTCACATGATCCTTACCCACCAATCAGACTAGCCCTGCTGACTCACATGATTCTTACCCACCAATAAGACTAGCCCTGCTGGCTCACCTGATCCTTACCCTCCAATCAAAAAGCACCCTATGCCAACTGTCAAACCACCCCTGACTCTATAAATATTTGGAGCTGTTCCTCAATAAACGGGCATTTGCTCTGGTGAAGAGCCTTGTTCGTTCTTTCAATATCCACCCTCCCAGGCATAGTTGCATATGCCTGTAATCCCAGAGACTCAGGAGGCTGAGGCAGGAGGATTGCAAGTTCAAGGTCAGCCTTAGCAACTTTGCAAGAACCTAGGCAAATTAGCAAGACCCTGTCTCAAAAAATAAAAAAAAATAAATAGGGCTGGGATGTGGCTCAGTGGCTAAGCACCCCTAGATTCAATCGGCAGTACCAAAGGGGTGGGGAAAAGATCTGGAAAAACTATAATAGTCTAATTTTAAAATAAAATAAAACAAATACAGTCCGGTAAAATTCAGTGGTAAATTGAACTATAAAAAACATTGTATTGTTCAGTCTTCCTGAGTTAGCATCATTTCTGTTGTTACTCTTGCTGTTGAATCTAGTTTCACTCTATTATGATCTGATAAGATGCATGAAATGATTTCAGTATTTTGAGTTTGTTAAGATTTGCTTTAGTGGCTGGGGTTGTGGCTCATGGTAGAGTGCCTGCCTAGCACATGTGATGCACTGGGTTTGACTCTCACCACCATAAATAAATAAATAAATAAATAAATAAATAAATAAATAAATAAATTTCATCAACAATTAATAGAATATTTTTAAAAAAGGTTTGCTTTATAGCAAATTGATTTCATCAATTTTGAAGAAAGTTCCATGTGCTGATGAAAAGGTTGTATGTTCTTCAGCTGTCGGATGGAAAATTCCATAGATGTCTGTTAAATCCATTTGATCTATAGTGTAATGTTTCTTTGTTGGTTTGTGGTTGTTGCTGTTCAGGATGGTCTACTGTTGGGTGAGAGTGAGCTGTTAAAGTCACCCACTATAATTGTATAATGGCCTCTCCCTGCCTTTGTGTTCAGGAGTGTTTGTTTTATAAAACAGAGTACTCTGATGGTTGGTCCAGATGTTTGTAATTATGGTATCTTCTTAATGAGCTGCTCCCTTAATATGTAGAGACCTTCTATGTTTCTTAGGACTGATTTTTGGTTAATGTCTGATTCGTCAGACATGAGCATAGCAACTCCTTGCTTTGGGATTCCATTTGTTTGGAATATCATTTTCCATCCTTTCCGTCTTTTCAGACATAACACTGTCTTTGCTGGTGAGGTGTGTTTCTTGCAGGCAAAAAACCACAGTTTAGTCTGTTGGTTTTTTTAAATTCTAGTTTGTGTCTTTTAATTGAAGAAATAAGACTGCTTACCTTCAGGGTTATTATTGAAAGGTATGAACTTGTTCCTGTAATTTTGCTGTTTTTCTTTGTTTTTTTAATTATTCTATATTTACTTCTTCCTTTCTTATTAATCTTAGAGGTTTAATAGTCAAATGTATTAGTAGTGTTTGATACCGAACTCTCATTTGCTTACCTACTCTTCTAGTGAAATTTCTTCTTTCCCATGCTCTTATAAATTTCAACTTGTTTTTCTTCCTCTTTGGGGTATAGAATTTCTTTCAACATTTTCTGAAGTGTTTATTTAGTAGACATAAATTCGCTTAACTATACTTATCTTGGAAGGCCTTTATTTTTCCTTTGATACTGAGGAAAAGTTTTCTGGGTGTTGCCAGCTAGGATGGTAGTTAATTTCTTATTTTCTTTCAGGGCATAAAGTACATCATTTGATATAATTTATATCTGACTTAGTGTTTCTCTCTTATAGTTTTTAATATTTACTTTGGTCTGTACTTTTGACTGTTTAACTACAATATATTATGGAGGGGTTCTTTTCTGGCCATGTCTATGGGGTTCTAAATACCTCCTGTATGTGAACATGCATATCTTTCCCAAATTTGGGGAGTTTCTATTATTTACTGAAAAGTGTTTCTATGCCTTTATCCAGGACCTCTTCTCCCTGTCTATTGTGCTTGCACATAATCTTTTAATAGTGTCTCATAGAACTTGTCTGTTAATTCTTTCTTATTTTCTTTTTTGTCTGAATATGATAATTCATCAACCTTGTCTTCAAATCCTGGTATTCTTTTTTCCACTGGATCTAGTTTATTGGTGAGATTTCCAGCTGAGTTTTTACGTGACTTATTGTGCTTTCATTTCCAAGATTTCTGTTTGGTTCTTTTTCAGAATCTTTTCATTTAATTTCTCTTTAATATCCTACATTGTCTTACTTAATTTATTCCGTTTTTTGTTTCTTTTTGGATTTCATTGATCTTTTTCAAAATCATTCTTTCAAATTCTTCCACATTTAATCCATTTCCATATACTAGTCTGTTACTGTATAATTATAAACCTTAGGAGGTATCTATTGCCTTGTTTTTTCCCATATTTCTTGTGTTTCTAAGTTGAGCTTTGCACATCTGTTGGAATGGATATTTCTTTACTTTAATATGAGGGTCTTCTTATAAAGCAGGCTTCCCTTGGTGATGTGTCCTAAGACACCAGTTTGTGTAGTGTTGGGTTAAACTCCTAGGGGACTTTAACTCCTGAGTAGTTTCACTGTGGATTCCCTATGGCTGTGATTAGCGTGTTTTGAAACAATACATGCAATGTCGGAGCCTGAGGAAGCTTCTTGCTCTATAGATCTTATGAGAGTGGGGTCTATCTGCTGGTTCAGGCAGGTGTGTTGTAGGCAGCAGAGTATATGGAATATACCTGTGGTTACTTCTCTACTCTTAAAAGCAATGTGTGGTCTGATAGGATCTTTGCTGAGGTCCCTTATAGATGTGATGTCCACAACCTTTGTGTTATTTCTCTCTGCTGTTGTTATGTGGGTGAATGTTGAGTAGCAGGTCTTCAGGCCCCTGCCAGGCACACCTACTTGGAATCAGATCATCAGATGGAGGCTTTTATCTCCCTTATTCTTCAATTTGAAATATCCACCAGGGTTGCAGTGGGGGTTGGGTTATGGGTTGAGTAAGGTGTAATTTTTCTTACCTGGGCTGAGAGTATAGCTCAATGGCAGAGTAGCCACACAGTGTGCTCAAAGTGTCAGGCTTGATCCCCAGCACAGCACAGAAAGAGGAAAAAACAAAAGTAACCATAAACAAGAGCAAACTGGATATAGAGATAAGGTAAAAGCCAAATTTAAAACTACAACAACCATAACATCAATGAGATCAGAAATGACAGGAGCAAAAATAATATAGAATGAAATAAAACATTAATAAGTGATAAAATTTATAAATTTTTAAAAAGGAAGAAAAACTTGGTAAGGAAAGAAGGAGAAAATAAAATGTTTTTTAAAAGAAAAGAAAGAAAGCAGGAGAAAGGTAGAAAGTAAAAGAAAATTGTAAGAGAAAGAAAAATATTCATAATCAAATATTAAAAGAATAGAGAAAGAAGAATTACACACACACACACACACACACCAAACAACAACAACCACAAAAAGTCTTAATAGAAAAGTTTCCTGCCAGCCAAGGTGGTTGATTGTGTGGGTGAAGGTGAATTTTTGCAACCTGTGCCCATCAGAACTTTCTCTGTCTCTTAGGCTATATTTCCCTTGGAGAGAACAAAGGCTGGAGGTTATTCACCCTTCTTACTTTTGTGTTGTCTTCAGGAACCAGTGATTTGGTTTGGTTTGGTTTGTGACAGGAGCCAGTCAGCTGAAATACCTCCCAGCTACACTGCTGTCTAGCACCAGCTAGCACAGAATGCAGAGCTGCCCTGGCAGAGATTTACCCTGGGGATATTTTCTGTGTACCCCAAGGGCAGGCTGACACTGAAGTGCATCAATTTCTCTGGTGCCTTTCATGATGCCCACCTGGGACTGGGATTGGTAATGTGGCAGCAACTCTCTGCACTTGGTGGGAAGGAAGGCAGCCCACACCCACACAGCCCACTCTGGTGTCCTGAGACTTCGCTTTTGCACAAGACCACATATTGTCTGCTCAGTCCCCTAAACTCCTGAAGCTGGCTTCCTGAGGTCCTGGTCTTAAAGGGAAATGAGCATTGTTTCCTTAAGTGTCATGGACCCATTTCCCATCAAATAGTATTTTCAGTGGATTTGTCTCCATGGCCGTTTCCCTAGAGTCAAACTTGGTCTCAAGGCAGATGCCCTCTGAGTCAGTGTGATAATGTATGTCTTGGGTTCCCAGAGACAGAAAAATTCAAGAACTTTTGACTCCCAGAGCAGTATACTCAGAGAAAACCTCAAAATGCCCCATTAGGGCACCACGAGTACCCACCAGGAAGGATAGAGAACTTTCCCAGCATCAGTTTGCTGAGCAGACCCCAGATCCACTTCCGTTCAGATTGCCCATTTGCAGGTCCTGGTTCTTGTGCTAGCTGTGCTTTCCCTCTTTCTCCTCTTCCCAACCCTTCCCACATTGCTGCATGATCAGTCCCATGATTCAGAGTTTGTGGGTTTCTCCCACTTTGTCCGCCATTGAACTTCAGCACGTTCCCACAGTCACCAACCTTCATGAGGAGCACGTCTCCAGTTGCTTGATTCTGTGGAGAAGTGGGAAAGTGCAGGTGCCTCTAATCTGCAATCTTGAATCTTCTATTTAACAGCCTTCTTCTTTTAAATTTAAATATTAGTACAGGGAATCCACGATATCATTTGTCAACCAACATCTTATTATGTGAAGCTTTAAATGAGTGTGATCTTTCATATTTTTATTAGTGCATCATAGTTATACATAATATTGGGGTTCATTTTGACATAATCATATACACATGGAAAATAATTTGTTCTATTTCATTCTCCAGTACTAATTCTTCTCTTCTTCCTAATATTTATTTATAGTTTTTTAAATTAGTGCTCTATAGATGTGTGTGTGTGTGTGTGTGTAAAAGTAGAATTTGCTGTGAGATATATATATATATATATATTTTCACATAGTGTTGAGGGCCACAACCAAGTCAAGATGGCGCCTGGCACTTTGCCAGGAGGAGTGGTTTGTGAAGTAACGCCAGCGAGTCATTAAGATGATGAGGATTCCTTAATGACTGACTGCTGTATCTAGATGATGTTAATTAAGTTAAGCACAATTAGTTGGGTACATATACCTCTGCTATCCCGTAATAAAGTGGCTCCCGCTGTTTCAACCTTCACAAGTTGCTTGTCACCCCCTGGTTATTTTGCCCAGCCAGACTGCGGCAACATAGTATAATTTGGTCATTTTCATTCCAATGTTCCTCCCTTTTCCCATCCTCCTCTCTCTCCCTCAGTTCTCCTTCTCTGCTCCACTGCTTTCCCTTTTATTTAAATAAGATCCCCCTCTTCCTGTTTTGGTCTAACTTCCACATATGAAAGGAAAAAAAATCAGCCCTTGAATCCTGTGATTTCCCCAATCCTCCCCTCCCCCACCTGTTTTTCTTTCTGAAACATCATAAATCTCCCTATAATCTCCTGTGGTTCTTGAAACACCTCCCTGTAAGCTTGAAACAAAAGGTTCTGAAATGTTAGAAGTCTCTTTTTTAGAAGAGAGATTTGACATTATATTATTTTTTTTTATTCCTTGGAACAAAACCAAAGACCTGATTGACCAATTACCACCCAAGCCACTGGCAGTGAGGTGGTGGGTGAGCATGGAGAAAAAGTTGTGGTCAGGCTGTGAAATGTTTGAGTTTTGTATTTCAGAGTGATGACAGGGATCAGGGTGAGGTCATGGGAGTGCTGGCTAATATGGTGCAAAGAGAAGTCAAGGTTCTTTCTGTCTGGTTGTTTGGGTGGCTCACACCCATGGCCACAGGAATGCCTCTTTACCAGGAAAATGGTAGGACACAGAGTACAGAGGAGGGGCATAAGTTAATAGGTGATATGGAATGAAGAAAACAGACTCAAAGTAGAAAGGATTTTTTAATTTATATTTTAATTGACAAATAAACATTATATATATTTACAGTATCCAACACAATGTTTTGATAGGTATATACACTGTGGAATAGCTAAATCAAGTTAATTAACATATGTCTTGCTTCATATATTTATTTTTCTGGCAAGAACACTGAAAATCCCTCTTATCAGTTTTCTAGAATACAATATATTGTTATTAACTATAGTCACCAGGTTGTACAATAGATCTTCCCAGCTGATTCCTCCTGTTTAATTGATATGTGAATCCTGTGATCTCCCCAATCCTCCCCTCCACCAGTCTCTAGGAATCACCATTCTCTCTGTTCCTGTGAATTTGACTTTTGAAGATTCCACTTATAAATGAGATCATGTAGAATTTGTCATTAAAAGGAGAATGGTTTTTTTTTTTAGAGTATAGGTGTCATAGTCTACAGAATGCACTGAGTAGTGTGTTTCTGGTAGTGACTGAGTAACTCCTATTGGATCAAGCATCTAGCAAATAACTCCACCAACTTCCTGAAGTTACTGGTGAATGGAAAAAATAAAGCAGATAGTTACCAAAGGAATTGGAATAAATATTAAAGAATGTAATTACATGACTGATAAGGATTAAGGAGGTTTCAGGTCTCCCTGCAGATACCAAAATCCACAGATGCTCAAGTTGCTAATCACAGTGGCTAATCAATGTGAATTCTTGTTATACTGCCCTTTTTTTGGTACTGGGGATTGAACCCAAGGGTGCTTAACCACTGAGCCACATCCCCAGACCTTTTATTTTGAGACACACTCTTGCTAAGTTGTTTAGGGCTTCACTAAGTTGCTGAGGCTGGCCTTGAACTTGCAATCCTCCTGCCTCAGCCTCCCGAGCAGCTGGGATTACAGGCATGTGCAACTGTGCCCAACCAATTCTACATTTTTATTTATAATTTTCTTATCATATTATTTTATTGTTTTTTCTCACTATTTTTGATCTGCAATTTGTTGAATCTGAGGATGAGAAACCCGTGGATACAGAGAAACAACTGCCTCAATGGACATGACAGTGAGGACTATTCAGATGAGGTCTCAGACAGAAATGAGGAACAAGTGTTAGAAACTGGAGTCTCACCTGTATCTGATTTAGATGACAACAGGTGAAACTCTGAACCTTGGCATTTTGAATTGTTGCTAGGATGAACTGAAGGCTGTGGAGGCTATTGGGATCGAATGAATATATTTTACATGTAAGAAGGATATGAATTTGAGGGGTGAGTCAAAGAATGATATGATTTAAACACATCTTCATTTTTTTCTAACCAGTTTGTAGTTTTATATTGGATCAAGAATACCTTGAATATGGGTGTTCAGTTTTTCCAGGATTGTTTGTAGAAATGCTGTGCTTCCTCCATTGAATTAACTTTGCACATTTTCAAAATTCAATTTGCCATGTATGTGGGCTTGTTTCTGTACTCTTTCTTCTATTCTATTGATCAATGTGTGTAGCTTTTCACTAATATCATATTTAGTTATTATTGCTTTATAGTAAATCTTAAAATCAGAAAGTATGTGTTTTCCATGTTTTTCTTTTTCAAAATTACTTTGCTTTTCCATGTACATTTTGAAATTAACTTGTTGATATCCACAGAACATACTGTAGGGATTTTGATTTGGATTACATCAAATCTATAATGTCAGAAGAATTAACATTTTGTCAATATTGAATATTCATTCTAATTTCTGCATATGATAAATCATATGCAGTTTTGTGTTTATTTAAGCTTCTTAATATCTTTCACCAGTAGTTTGTAGTTTTCAACATTTATACTCTAATTTGTGTTCACTTTTTGTGGCTGTTGTATGTGGTACTTTAGTTATCAACTTTGCTTTACTTTAACAAAATACCTGAGATAATCAATTGAAAATGAGGAAAGATTTATTTTGGTTCATAGTTTCAGAGGTTTTAGCCTATTGCCATTTGGCTCGATTACTTTGAACCTATGGAGAGTCAGCAAAATGATGGTGGGGAGTATGTGGTGGCATAAGCTGCTCGCCTCCTGGTGTCCAGGAAGCACAGAAAAAGATCAAGATTTGGGTCTCATAATCCCCTTTGAGGACATGCCCCTGATGACCTAAGATTTCCATTTAGGTCCCACCTCCAAGGTTTCCATCACCTACTAATCATGCCAAAGTGAAGATCAAGCTTTAACACATGGGCATTTGAGTGACTTCCAGGCCCAAATAATAGAGGTACTGTTTTTAAATTTTTGATTTCCAAGTTTCCTTTGCTAGTCTGTATGTGTATATATATGTATACATATATGGTACACATACACACATGGCACACAAACGTGTGTGTGTATGCACATACACATATGTACATTGATCTTGTGTCCTGGGATTTGGTAAACTCATTTGTTCTAGAAACTTTTTGTGTATATTTTCTTGGATATATTACACAGACAATCCAATAATCTGAGTATTTTTCTCAGAATAATTCTTCCCAATCTGTATGTATTTTGTTTCTTTTTTACCTTATTAGCTAGAATTTCCAGTAAGATATTAAAAAGGTGTGGTGAAATCAGACATCCATGTCTTGCTCTCAGTCTTTGGGAGAAAACATTTCCTCATGTCTTTGTAAGCACATCTTAATTTGAACACTGTATTTTCATTAGAAGTACTTGATCTGTATTTAGATTTTATAAAACTTAAAATTGAAAAGATAGATTCACATCTCCAAGTGTTCCAAAGTTACTTAAAATGTTTCCAATAATTGAATCAAATGTTTGAATTATTTAAAATGTAATAAATGTAAATGTTCAGAATGAGTTAGAAATTATCCCTTGTATCCACACAAGAAAAAAACTGAGCAAATTGAAAATCAACAACTCTTCTTAGATCTATCAGAGACCTGAGGTGTTAAGAAAAACTGCTGACCCCAAAACTGAAGAAACAGACAGGTAGATACAGAAAATCACAACTTATTAGAGCAGAATCCCAGGAGCAAAAATCTGTGAGAATCAGGAAAGCTAAACTGCAGTTGGCAAGTTGCTGGTGGTTCAGTGTGGCCAAGTGTGAAAGGTAAAAACTCCAGAGGAGTCGTTTTTGGAACACACACACACACACACACACACTTTCTTGCTTTACCTCCAGGAACCCCACCTCTTTTCAGACTGTAGATAGGAGATCAATGCTCCTGGTGAGCAGAGGGAGGAAGTGGGCATTCTAGTGCCCCAGGCATTCTGATATTCTTAGGAGGCCTTCCCTCAAGGGAAGCCATCTTACCAGAGTCTAGCTGACTGGAGTTTACTAACCAACGAGACTAGCCTGGGTGAAGCGGCACACCCAGCTGCAGCCCTCCTCAGCCTTCAAAGTGCAGAAAGGAAAACACACAAGTCCAGCTGCCATGCCCTTTCTCTCACCTACAGGGAAAAAGACAAACAAATGGGGAAACATTCGTGAGAGTCACAGCTCCTGGGCACAGGTCACTAAAAGACTGAGAAATATGCACACACTACAGGATGCTCCCTCTCCCCCAGCACCTCACCATCTGTGAATACAGCCCCTGGGTAATAACAGGAGGATACAACAGGAAGAAATGTGAATTTTCAGAGGTTAAGCAGAGGTCTCTGGGGAGCAAAGACAAGTGAGACAAAAGCTAGAACATGCAGTGGTACCAACCAGATGGGAGAATGGGGGCTCTCAGGTTCTATCCTGCTCATCCTGGAAATCTAACTCACTACTACAGCAGGCAGTAGTACCTTCATGAATGTTCCAGCGCTTGGGAGTGAGGCTGAGATACCCCACTAGGACCATAAAACTGAGAAAAATCATGTTCAAAGAGTCAGAGGAGCAGTTTACTCTGAAGCCACTGCCTCTTCCCCAAACTGGCACTGATACACAGAAGATTCCCCTTGACCCATGGTTTCTGCAATGGAAAAAGCAAATTGGAGGCAGACACTCAGTTTCCCCATCATTCTGTGACTCTTGGCAGGAGGCTCATTCCTGTCTTGTCCCATTGGAAAATCAGGAGTCCTGCAGGACTAGACACCTCGGGTCAGTTAGAAACAGGTAATAGAAGTGGGGCTCACCGCAACCAGCACACTGACCTCAGCAACTTGCCAACAGAGGCACCACTCCAAAGAGACCAGCAAATAGCCTCACATTGCAGAAGGCACAGTCCACGGGACAACCAAGCTTAAGGTCCTAGCTGGCTTCACCACACAGCCCTGGTGCTCAGCTCATTCTTCCCAGAGGTTAAGGTAGGTGGCAACTGCAGCTCAGTGATTATCCACAGAAGGAGCATTGAACCTCACCCAACTCCAGTAGCCAAGAAGTGATCCAATTAAGCTCTGGTCTTGTCATTAAGTGTTCTCCAGGCTGAGAGGCAATTACAGGTCAGCCATTACCATGGAAGTAATTATCCATCTGGCCCTGCCCAATGCCACTGCTCAGTGGTGACTCCACCAAGCCTCAGTGCTTTTCTTATGCTTATCTTAAGCTGGGAGGCAGGTGCACCTCCACACATATCTGTTCAGAACAAGCTCTGATCCTTCCCACCCCAAGTGGCTGAGCAATAACCTGGAGATCTCCATCAGCCTCAGAGACAAGTACATGATCCTGCCCAGCTATAGATTCCAAATAATAGCACGACCCAGCAGGGAAGAAAACCTAGACTTTTTTCTGTTCAGAGATCATTGCAATGCCCTGTCAGTGCTGGCAGAGTCTAGCCAGTGGTCTCATGGAATACAGTTAGCATATAATTTGACATCAGAGCACAGGAAGTGATGCAACCCAATGAGAGAACTGGCACCAACGTCTGTCTGTTTGGAGTTACTACGAGGTGGTCCATCCAGAATCGCAGGCTACACTAAATGATAAAGATCTATCGCCACCAAAGACCAGAAAAGGCCTGAAGATGTGGGCATATCATCAAATGTGCAGGCATCAATGTAAGGACATGAGGACAATGAAATCAGGGAAGTATGACACCAACCAAAAAAAGTCTAATAAAGACTCAATAACAGACATGGAAGAAATTGATAACCATGAAATGACTGGCAAAGAATTCAGAATAATACTCTAAACAAAGTTCAGGAAACTCCAGAAAAATACAGATGGAAAATTAAATGAAGCTTGGAACCCAATTTATGAATAAAATGAGAAGGTTGACAAAGAAATGGAAAAAATAAAAATCCTAGAGAGAAACAGCACAATAACTTAACTGAAAAAAAAAATCAATAAAAAGTTTCAAAAGCAGACTTGACTAAGCAGAAGAAAGAAACAGTGAGCCAGTAGATACCACATTAGAAATTGTCCAATTAGAGGAGCAAAAAGAAGAATGAAGAAGGATTACAGGAATTGTGGAACTTATCAAGCAAACTAACCTTTACATAATACAATTTCAAGGAGGAGAGTGATAAAAAGATATGCTTTCTAAAAAGCATGATTTAGGAAATAATGGCTGATAGTTTCACAAATCTGGGAAAGGACAACAATATCAGGTATAAGCAACTCAGAGGTTGCCAGTAGTCAAATTCAACCCAGAGACATTCACCCAAATATAACCTTATCAGATTATCAGAAGTCAAAGACACACACACACACAAAAATACCAAAAGCAGAAAGAAATAAGAAACGTATCACATATCACTTATGAAGGAGACCCAATATCGCTTTCAGTGAATTTCTTAGCAGAAACCCTGCAGGCCAGGAGGGAACAGGGTGGCACACTCAAAGTGCTAAAGAAAAAGAAAAAAAAATGCTAACTAGAATGCCTGGAAAAGCTGTCCTTTAGAAACAAGGAAAAAATAAATATTTTTCTAGACCAAAAAAAAAAAAAAATCCGAGAGAATTTATCAGCACTAGACTTACAGGAATTGCTAAAGGAAGTTCTTGAAGCCAAAAGGCTGCTAATTGATAAGTAAAAATATAAAACTTAAAAAAAAACTCGATAGCATGAGCAACACATAATCATACTCAGAAGTCTCAAATGCTGTAAGGAGGTGTGAAAATCAATTTCACCCCTACTAGAAGGGTGAAGAGATAAAATCATTAAAAATAACTGTAGCTGCAATAAACTGTTAGGGAATAAAAATTATTAGGAATGTAAACTTTCACATCAAAATCAAAAAAGATGAGAGGGGAGGAAGGGCAAATATAGAGTTTTTGTATTCAATTAAAGTTAAGTTGCTATCAGCTGAAAGTAGACAGTTATGTAAGACTCATGGTAACCACAAAGCAAAAACCTTGCATCAAATATAGAAAGAAATCATTAAAAAGCACCATCATCAGAGAAAGTCATCAAACCACAAAGGGAAATAGCATGTTAGGAAGAAAGAAAAGAAGGACCTACAAAATAATCAGAAAAGAAAATATAAAAGAACAGTGGGAAGTTCTTTCCTATTGATAATTATGTTAGGTGTGAATGGGTTAACTTTTTCAATAAAAAGACAGAATGGCTTAGAAACCAAGAGACAACCATATGCCACTCACTAGACACATTACTAGTAAGGACAACATAGATTGAAAATTTGGCAAACAAGATGTTCCAATGGAAATGGGATCTGAAAGAAAACAGAAATTGCTATTCTTAGATAAGATAGACTTGAAGTAAAAAATATGTATATATGAAGAGATAGAGAAGGTCATTACATAATGATAAAGGGATTAATTCAAGGAGAAGATTCAACAGTTGTAAATACATGCACTCAACATTGGAGCACCTAAATATATAAAGCAATTAATAAATTATTATAAGGAAGATATAATCTGCAATAGTGTAATATCAGGAGATCTCAATACCCTATTTTCAACAATGGTCAGATCATCGAGCCTGAAAATCAATAAGAAAATGCTGGAATTGAGTTATACTTTAGACCCAATAGCTCCAACAAACACAAAAACACTCCACCCATCAGCAGAATAAAAATTCTTCTCAAATGTCCCCAGAACATTGTCCCAGAATGTCACAAACAAATCTTATTTAAGATAGTTAAAAATATGTATTTTTTTAGGTCACAATGGCATGAAACAAGAATCAATAACAGAAAAACTCTTGGAGCACATGAAAATAGAGGAAATCAAACACATTTCTTAACAACCCCTAGGGTGACCGAAGAAATAAAAAAGAAATAAAAATACCTTGAGACAATTGGAAATGGAAACACAACATACCAAAATTTATGAGTTCCAGCAGAAGAAATCCTAAGAGAGAAATTTATAGTGGAAAATTCCTTTATTGAAAAAGGAAAAATTTATCAAATAAGCAATCTAACCTTATCCCTCCAAGAACTAGAAAAAAATGAGAACACACTGAAGCCCAAAGTTAGCAGAAGGAAGAAAATAACAAATATCATAGACCAAAATTAGAAGACAAAAAGAGGTGGGGAAAATCCTATAAAAATAGAAGTGAGAAAAAAATACAGTGGCACCTGCCCATAATCCCAATGGCTCAGGAGGCTGAGGCAGGAGGATCTCCAGTTCAAAGCCAGCCTCAGCAAAAGCAAGGTGCTAAGCAACTTAACGAGATGCTGTCTCTAAATAAAATACTAAATAGGGCTGGGAGTGGCTCAGTGATTAAGTGCCCCTGAGTTAAATCCCCCCACCAAAATAGAAGGGGGATCAGTAAAGCAGAGAAAGAAAAGGATTGATGGGGGGATAGGAGGGATGGGAAAAGAGAAGAACAATGGAATGAAATTAACCAAATTATACTATGTACATACATAAATATGCCACAGTAAATTCACCTTTATGTATATATATCAAGCACTAATTTTAAAAATCTATTAAAATAGAAGTAAGACCAATAGATTAGAGGAAGGAAAATTGGGGGAGGGTGGAGGAAGGCAAAGAAGTGCTGGGAAATGAAGTAGCAAATTATACTCCATGCATGTGTGATTTATGTCAAAATGAACCTCACTGTTACACATAACTACAATGCACTCATAAAAACACTTTTTAAATGAAATAGAGATTAGAAAAACAGTAGAAAAATCAATAAAACTTAGCACTGATTTTTTTTAAAGAAGAAAACCAAAGTCAACACATTCTTTCTGAGACGAGGAAAAAAGAAGACTCAAATCAATAAGATCACAACTGGAAAAGCAGACAATATAACTGATTTCACTAAAATACAAAGAATAATAAGCAATTCCTATCAGTGACCATTTGCCAACAAATGGGAAAATGTAAGAGAAATGAATAAATTCCTCGACACAAATCCACAGTACTGAGCCACGAAGAAATAGACAACCTGAGCAGACAATTGACAAGTGAGAAAACTGAACCTTTAAAAAAAGTCCTGCAACAAAGAAAAGGCCGCACCCTCTCCAGAATTGCCTGAAATGCTCTGCTTATGACATTCAAGGCTTTCGCTAGTCTGTTTTCTCCAAATTCTGCCAGTGAACCAATCCCAAAGATACTTGAGCCTCTTCAAGTGTAGTCAAAATCTCATTCCTGGCACCGACTTTACGTATTGGTCAGTTTGACATTCCAACCCATTCCCTGCTGCAGCTAACTTCATAAAGAAAAGAGGTTTATTTGAGTCACAGTTTTGGAGGTTCAAAGTCTAAATGGCATCAGTACAAAGCTCTGACAAAGTGCCATGGCAGACGGCAGGCACTCGTGCAGAAGAGTGGCCACATCTTGAAACAAGAGCAGAGAGTTGGATGGGGCCAGGCTTATTCCTTTTATGGTAACCCTTTTATAAAGTCTCCACCTTTTGCAAGAACTACCAAGGAGTCACCAAAAAACAACCTTATCCCCACCACCACCTCCCAGCAATGACCTAAGGACTTCCCGCTAGGCCCTGCCTCTTAAAGGTCCACACCACCTTCCAAATCTACCCCCATTAGGTCCCAAATCTGTAATCACACATACCTTTGGGGGAATACAATTCAAATCATATCCAAACCATAGCAACTTGCTCTGAAATGCTGTTTGAGGAAGGAATATCATGGCTTTAAAGATATGGGTGTTTGTGTCTGTGGAAGGCGTGGAAATGTGCTACTCAGATCTTCATTCAAATGCAGTGAGCAGACAGCCCCCACCTATAGCACCATCAGGATCCACCTCAGCTAGAATCAGAGACCGTTTTCTTCCCTGGAAAACCCAGACAGTACTGAAGACAGCCTCTGAAGGTGTAAAGATGAAAGTGGTTAAGGCTGGGGCACTCTACAGGGAGGCAAAACCAGTCATAAATATCCACTATTCATCTAAGAGAAAACAGGAATGAGTAATAGAAGCCTAAAAGGCCATTGGAATGGTTTTGGTATTCCACAATGATATCCAATTCAACACATAATAAACCTACTATACGTGACAGCCTTGAGTTCCTGGATGCTTTTGGTTTTCTGTTTTATTTGGTTTTGGTTTTGGTTTTTGGATTTTGGTTTTTAGGGGAGGGAGATGACAGGGAGAACGAATGCAGACTACATTTTGGCCCACGTGGAGGGGCAAACTGAAAGACATAGAATATGCAACAAGAATTTGGTACAGACAGGGGCTGGGGATGTGGCTCAAGAGGTAGCGTGCTCGCCTGGCATGCGTGAGGCACTGGGTTCAATCCTCAGCACCACATAAAAAAATAAAATAAAGATATTGTGTCCACCTAAAACTATATATATATATATATATATATATATATATATATATATATATATATATTTTTTTTTTTTAAAAAAAGAATTTGGTACAAACAGAAACAAACAGAGATGATCAGATGAATGGAAAACCTGCTGGCTTACATTGACTCTCAGGAGGGTCATTGCTTTTCTGTTGCCTGTTGAAGGTGGGTGGCTGTGTATTTCCAGTAAGACCCACCTCTTGAAGGCCCACACCAATTCCCAAAAGACCAGTGGTCCCATCTAAGTAGCAATACTGACTTGTCTTCGTGTATTTGTGTGAATTTGGGGCAATGAGGAGGGTAGGTGCACCTGGAAACACATTAGACCTCTATTACCTGAAGGTTATTTGCTTTCCAAGAAGGGAGTACTCAGTAGGCCATAAAGTGCAACTCACAGGTTCTCAAGATGTTACTTATACTCAATTATCTGGGAGTGATATCAATGTCTTAGGGCAGCACCAGCAGGCATAAGGAGAAGTTCTGCAGGATAAAGTGAAGTAGAGGAAGAGTTCCATGCTGGCCAGAGACTCCCCTGGGCCGATGTGCTTTCCTGTGGTCACACCTGCAAGGTGCTGAGGCCTGGAAGCATCTGTCCTGCCTGCCCCACTGAACCTCAGGTGCTTCATCAGCATCCCAAGGATCATGACTGTATCCACTTTATAGTGTCAGCAGCAAGACACAGTGGGCTCCTACTGTTGGTGCTCAGCTAGGACTTGCCTTTAGAGGAGCTCAATACTGCACAATGCCTCTGATGCCTCAGATTCCACTAAGTCCAACAGGGAATGGTTCTAAAGGATCCATGAACTTCCAACTTCTGTTCATTTTAATTCCCCAAAAGTTTTTTAAATGCATCAAGTTCCAGACACTGGTGGGAGAAAAAACTAAAAGTTCACACTTAATACTCTTTGTGAAGCATCCTTCCCATGGTTTAAAGAGATGAAGGTCCATGTCACAGATGGAGATCTGATGTGACTCCCCAGGACCAACCACTGGTAAGTGCTGCAGTGGTGTTCAATTGCCCATGCATGGTGTTGAGTCCAGGTTTCTCATAATTTCCACCTTATAAAAAGCCATTGTGATGAATTTCATACCATGATGCACAAACTACCGTCTATCTGACCAATCTACCTGTTGGTTGTGTTCACGTAGGCTGAAAGTAGGCATGCTTTTTCCATTGAAAAATGGTTTTGAAAAGCCAAAAGTACTAGAGTATTTGGTTATATAGGAAAATTATATAAACTGAAAATTTTAATTATTTGGGAACTCAGACACATTCGTTCATTTTTTGTAGAAGTTTGTGATCAGTTTGATACAACAGCAACCTAAAGGAGTAGGTGACATTGAGGATTTTGTCCCTCAAAACTTAAAATATTTATTCTTCTAATATTATAAAGAAAAGTTCCTCACCCTTGTTCAATGCTATCACCATATTTGTTTCTGTTTTCCTAAAGGTCAGAGCCAAGGATTCCAGTAGTCCCTGATTCAAGAATGCTCTTATCTTTCTGCCTGTTGTTTATGGTGCTATGATATGTCCCTTTACTTCCCATACTGACCTGAACTCCAAATATGACATGTTCTGACATGTTCCTTTG